>NW_026558548.1:0-161600 GCF_026930045.1 Uloborus diversus | reverse complement strand
ACTGAATGACTGACTGACTGAGACTAAATGACTGACTGCTTGACTGACTGGCTGAAGGACTAACTGACTGACTGACTGGACTGACTGACTGACTGACTGACTGAATGACTGACTGACTGAGACTAAATGACTGACTGCTTGACTTCGCAAAAGGGAAAAATAAAAAAAAAGAATTATAAAATTAGAAAAAAATATTTGCATTTAAGATTTCCTTTCCGGCCGGGACTCGAACCCAGTACCACGCGCTAGGAACCCAACGGTCTAGCCATTAGGCTATCGGAGCTCTGTCGATGGAAGTCTTAAATATAATAAAAACAAAAAATGCACCTTGGTAATTGTTTATTTAAACACTTTGAAATCTTCGTGTCGAAAAATTAAACTGACTCAGAATTTTCTTCCCTACATAAATAATCAATAATTGCAAAGGAAAGAAATTGAAAAAAAAAGAATTTTCAAATTAGAAAAGAAATATATACATTGAAGATATTCGCTCCGGCTGGGACTCGAACTCAGGCCACTCGCTTGGAAGACCAGCGGTCTAGCCATTAGGCTATCGGAGTTCTGTCGAGCGGAGTCTTACTGCCTGACTGATACTGCCTGACTGACAGACTGACTCACTGACTGACTGATACTGACTGACTGACTCACTGACTGACCGAGACTGACTGACTAACTGCCTGACTGACTGAGACTGGACTGACTGACTGACTGACTGAGTGACTGACTAACTGACTGACTGAGACTGACTGACTGACTGCTTGACTACCTGACTGACTGCTTGACTGACAAACTGACTGGACAGGACTGACCGACTGACTGACTGACAGACTGACTGAATAAGGATGACTGACAGACTGACTGAATAAGGCTGACTGACTGACTGACTGACAGACTGACTGAATAAGGCTGACCGACTGACTGACTGACTGACTGACTGACTGACTGAATGACTGAGTGACTGACTGACCGAGACTGACTGACTGACTGACTGAGACTGGACTGGACTGACTGACTGACTGACTGACTGAGACTGGACTGGACTGACTGACTGACTGACTGACTGAGACTGACTGACTGCTTTAGTGACTAACTGACTGCACAGGACTGACCGACTGACTGACTGACTGACTGCCTGACTGACTGACTGACTGAATGACTGACTGACTGAGACTAAATGACTGACTGCTTGACTGACTGGCTGAAGGACTAACTGACTGACTGAGTGACTGACTGACTGAGACTGAATGACTGAGTGCTTGACTGATTGACTGTCAGACTGACTGACTGACTTCGCAAAAGGGAAAAATAAAAAAAAAGAATTATAAAATTAGAAAAAAATATTTGCATTTAAGATTTCCTTTCCGGCCGGGACTCGAACCCAGTACCACGCGCTAGGAACCCAACGGTCTAGCCATTAGGCTATCGGAGCTCTGTCGATGGAAGTCTTAAATATAATAAAAACAAAAAATGCACCTTGGTAATTATTGATTCAAACACTTTGAAATTTACAGGTCGAATAATTAAACTGACTCAGAATTTTTCTCCCTACATAAATAATCAATATTCGCAAAAGAGAAAAATTTAAAAAAAAAGAAGAAGAAATTTCAAATTAGAAACTAAAAGTATACATTGAAGATTTTCGTTCAGGCTGGGACTCGAACCCAGGGCCACTCGCTTGGAAGCCTAACACTCTAGCCATTAGTCTATGGGAGCTCTGTCGGTGGGAGTTTTAAATATAATAAAAACAAAAAATGCACCTTGGTAATTGTTTATTTAAACACTTTGAAATCTTCGTGTCGAAAAATTAAACTGACTCAGAATTTTCTTCCCTACATAAATAATCAATAATTGCAAAGGAAAGAAATTGAAAAAAAAAAGAATTTTCAAATTAGAAAAGAAATATATATACATTAAAGATATTCGCTCCGGCTGGGACTCGAACCCAGGCCACTCGCTTGGAAGACCAGCGGTCTAGCCATTAGGCTATCGGAGTTCTGTCGAGCGGAGTCTTACTGCCTGACTGATACTGCCTGACTGACAGACTGACTCACTGACTGACTGATACTGACTCACTGACTCACTGACTTACCGAGACTGACTGACTAACTGCCTGACTGACTGAGACTGGACTGACTGACTGACTGACTGACTGACTGACTAACTGACTGACTGAGACTGACTGACTGACTGCTTGACTCTCTGACTGGCTATTTCACTGACTGACTGAATGACTAAATGACTGACTGACACTGACTGACTGACTGCTTGACTACCTGACTGACTGCTTGACTGACTAACTGACTGGACAGGACTGACCGACTGACTGACTGACAGACTGACTGAATAAGGATGACTGACAGACTGACTGAATAAGGCTGACTGACTGACTGACTGACAGACTGACTGAATAAGGCTGACCGACTGACTGACTGCCTGACTGACTGACTGACTGAATGACTGACTGACTGACTGACCGAGACTGACTCACTGACTGACTGAGACTGGACTGGACTGACTGACTGACTGAGACTGACTGACTGCTTTAGTGACTAACTGACTGCACAGGACTGACCGACTGACTGACTGACTGACTGCCTGACTGACTGACTGACTGAATGACAGACTGACTGAGACTAAATGACTGACTGCTTGACTGACTGGCTGAAGGACTAACTGACTGACTGAGTGACTGACTGACTGGACTGACTGACTGAGACTGAATGACTGAGTGCTTGACTGATTGACTGTCAGACTGACTGACTGACTTCGCAAAAGGGAAAAATAAAAAAAAAGAATTATAAAATTAGAAAAAAATATTTGCATTTAAGATTTCCTTTCCGGCTGGGATTTGAACCCAGGGCGACACTCATGAAAGCCCAACGCTCTCGCCAATATACTATCGGATCTCTGTTGATCGGTATCTTAATTATAATAAAAAGAAAAAATGCACCTTAGTAATTATTGATATAAAATCTTTGAAATCTAAAGGTCGAATGATTAAACTGACTCAGAATTTTCTTCCGTACATAAATAATCCATATTTGCAAAAGAAAGAAATTGAAAAAAAAAAGAATCTTCAAATTAGAAGAGAAATATATACATGGAAGATTTTCGTTCCGGCCGGGACTCGAACCCAGTACCACGCGCTTAGAACCCAACGGTCTAGCCATTAGGCTATCGGAGCTCTGTCGATGGAAGTCTTAAATATAATAAAAACAAAAAATGCACCTTGGTAATTATTGATTCAAACACTTTGAAATTTACAGGTCGAATAATTAAACTGACTCAGAATTTTTCTCCCTACATAAATAATCAATATTCGCAAAAGAGAAAAATTAAAAAAAAAAGAAGAAGAAATTTCAAATTAGAAACTAAAAGTATACATTGAAGATTTTCTTTCAGGCTGGGACTCGAACCCAGGGCCACTCGCTTGGAAGCCTAACACTCTAGCCATTAGTCTATGGGAGCACTGTCGGTGGGAGTTTTAAATATAATAAAAACAAAAAATGCACCTTGGTAATTGTTTATTTAAACACTTTGAAATCTTCGTGTCGAAAAATTAAACTGACTCAGAATTTTCTTCCCTACATAAATAATCAATAATTGCAAAGGAAAGAAATTGAAAAAAAAAAGAATTTTCAAATTAGAAAAGAAATATATACATTGAAGATATTCGCTCCGGCTGGGACTCGAACCCAGGCCACTCGCTTGGAAGACCAGCGGTCAAGCCATTTGGCTATCGGAGTTCTGTCGAGCGGAGTCTTACTGCCTGACTGATACTGCCTGACTGACAGACTGACTCACTGACTGACTGATACTGACTGACTGACTCACTGACTGACCGAGACTGACTGACTCACTGCCTGACTGACTGAGACTGGACTGACTGACTGACTGACTGACTGACTGACTAACTGACTGACTGACTGAGACTGACTGACTGACTGCTTGACTCTCTGACTGGCTATTTCACTGACTGACTGAATGACTAAATGACTGACTGACACTGACTGACTGACTGCTTGACTGACTAACTGACTGGACAGGACTGACAGACTGACTGAATAAGGATGACTGACAGACTGACTGAATAAGGCTGACTGACTGACTGACTGACAGACTGACTGAATAAGGCTGACCGACTGACTGACTGCCTGACTGACTGACTGACTGAATGACTGACTGACTGACTGACCGAGACTGACTGACTGACTGACTGAGACTGGACTGGACTGACTGACTGACTGACTGACTGAGACTGACTGACTGCTTTAGTGACTAACTGACTGCACAGGACTGACCGACTGACTGACTGACTGACTGCCTGACTGACTGACTGACTGACTGAGACTAAATGACTGACTGCTTGACTGACTGGCTGAAGGACTAACTGACTGACTGAGTGACTGACTGACTGGACTGACTGACTGAGACTGAATGACTGAGTGCTTGACTGATTGACTGTCAGACTGACTGACTGACTTCGCAAAAGGGAAAAATAAAAAAAAAAGAATTATAAAATTAGAAAAAAATATTTGCATTTAAGATTTCCTTTCCGGCTGGGATTTGAACCCAGGGCGACACTCATGGAAGCCCAACGCTCTCGCCAATATACTATCGGATCTCTGTTGATCGGTGTCTTAATTATAATAAAAACAAAAAATGCACCTTAGTAATTATTGATCTAAAATCTTTGAAATCTAAAGGTCGAATGATTAAACTGACTCAGAATTTTCTTCCGTACATAAATAATCCATATTTGCAAAAGAAAGAAATTGAAAAAAAAAAGAATCTTCAAATTAGAAGAGAAATATATACATGGAAGATTTTCGTTCCGGCCGGGACTCGAACCCAGTACCACGCGCTTGGAACCCAACGGTCTAGCCATTAGGCTATCGGAGCTCTGTCGATGGAAGTCTTAAATATAATAAAAACAAAAAATGCACCTTGGTAATTATTGATTCAAACACTTTGAAATTTACAGGTCGAATAATTAAACTGACTCAGAATTTTTCTCCCTACATAAATAATCAATATTCGCAAAAGAGAAAAATTAAAAAAAAAAGAAGAAGAAATTTCAAATTAGAAACTAAAAGTATACATTGAAGATTTTCGTTCAGGCTGGGACTCGAACCCAGGGCCACTCGCTTGGAAGCCTAACACTCTAGCCATTAGTCTATGGGAGCTCTGTCGGTGGGAGTTTTAAATAAAATGAAAACAAAAAATGCACCTTGGTAATTGTTTATTTAAACACTTTGAAATCTTCGTGTCGAAAAATTAAACTGACTCAGAATTTTCTTCCCTACATAAATAATCAATAATTGCAAAGGAAAGAAATCGAAAAAAAAAGAATTTTCAAATTAGAAAAGAAATATATACATTGAAGATATTCGCTCCGGCTGGGACTCGAACCCAGGCCACTCGCTTGGAAGACCAGCGGTCTAGCCATTAGACTATCGGAGCTCTGTCGAGCGGAGTCTTACTGCCTGACTGATACTGCCTGACTGACAGACTGACTCACTGACTGACTGATACTGACTGACTGACTCACTGACTGACCGAGACTGACTGACTAACTGCCTGACTGACTGAGACTGGACTGACTGACTGACTGACTGACTGACTGACTAACTGACTGACTGAGACTGACTGACTGACTGCTTGACTCTCTGACTGGCTATTTCACTGACTGACTGAATGACTAAATGACTGACTGACACTGACTGACTGACTGCTTGACTGACTAACTGACTGGACAGGACTGACAGACTGACTGAATAAGGATGACTGACAGACTGACTGAATAAGGCTGACTGACTGACTGACTGACAGACTGACTGAATAAGGATGACTGACAGACTGACTGAATAAGGCTGACTGACTGACTGACTGACAGACTGACTGAATAAGGCTGACCGACTGACTGACTGCCTGACTGACTGAATGACTGACTGACTGACTGACCGAGACTGACTGACTGACTGACTGAGACTGGACTGGACTGACTGACTGACTGACTGACTGAGACTGACTGACTGCTTTAGTGACTAACTGACTGCACAGGACTGACCGACTGACTGACTGACTGACTGCCTGACTGACTGACTGACTGAATGACTGACTGACTGAGACTAAATGACTGACTGCTTGACTGACTGGCTGAAGGACTAACTGACTGACTGAGTGACTGACTGACTGGACTGACTGACTGAGACTGAATGACTGAGTGCTTGACTGATTGACTGTCAGACTGACTGACTGACTTCGCAAAAGGGAAAAATAAAAAAAAAAGAATTATAAAATTAGAAAAAAATATTTGCATTTAAGATTTCCTTTCCGGCTGGGATTTGAACCCAGGGAGACACTCCTGGAAGCCCAACGCTCTCGCCAATATACTATCGGATCTCTGTTGATCGGTGTCTTAATTATAATAAAAACAAAAAATGCACCTTAGTAATTATTGATCTAAAATCTTTGAAATCTAAAGGTCGAATGATTAAACTGACTCAGAATTTTCTTCCGTACATAAATAATCCATATTTGCAAAAGAAAGAAATTGAAAAAAAAAGAATCTTCAAATTAGAAGAGAAATATATACATGGAAGATTTTCGTTCCGGCCGGGACTCGAACCCAGTACCACGCGCTTGGAACCCAACGGTCTAGCCATTAGGCTATCGGAGCTCTGTCGATGGAAGTCTTAAATATGATAAAAACAAAAAATGCACCTTGGTAATTATTGATTCAAACACTTTGAAATTTACAGGTCGAATAATTAAACTGACTCAGAATTTTTCTCCCTGCATAAATAATCAATATTCGCAAAAGAGAAAAATTAAAAAAAAAAGAAGAAGAAATTTCAAATTAGAAACTAAAAGTATACATTGAAGATTTTCGTTCAGGCTGGGACTCGAACCCAGGGCCACTCGCTTGGAAGCCTAACACTCTAGCCATTAGTCTATGGGAGCTCTGTCGGTGGGAGTTTTAAATAAAATAAAAACAAAAAATGCACCTTGGTAATTGTTTATTTAAACACTTTGAAATCTTCGTGTCGAAAAATTAAACTGACTCAGAATTTTCTTCCCTACATAAATAATCAATCATTGCAAAGGAAAGAAATTGAAAAAAAAAAGAATTTTCAAATTAGAAAAGAAATATATACATTGAAGATATTCGCTCCGGCAGGGACTCGAACCCAGGCCACTCGCTTGGAAGACCAGCGGTCTAGCCATTAGACTATCGGAGCTCTGTCGAGCGGAGTCTTACTGCCTGACTGATACTGCCTGACTGACAGACTGACTCACTGACTGACTGATACTGACTGACTGACTCACTGACTGACCAAAACTGACTGACTAACTGCCTGACTGACTGAGACTGGACTGACTGACTGACTGATTGACTGACTGACTGCTTGACTCTCTGACTGGCTATTTCACTGACTGACTGAATGACTAAATGACTGACTGACACTGACTGACTGACTGCTTGACTACCTGACTGACTGCTTGACTGACAAACTGACTGGACAGGACTGACCGACTGACTGACTGACAGACTGACTGAATAAGGATGACTGACAGACTGACTGAATAAGGCTGACTGACTGACTGACTGACAGACTGACTGAATAAGGCTGACCGACTGACTGACTGCCTGACTGACTGACTGACTGAATGACTGACTGAGACTGGACTGGACTGACTGACTGACTGACTGACTGAGACTAGACTGGACTGACTGACTGACTGACTGACTGAGACTGACTGACTGCTTTAGTGACTAACTGACTGCACAGGACTGACCGACTGACTGACTGACTGACTGCCTGACTGACTGACTGACTGAATGACTGACTGACTGAGAATAAATGACTGACTGCTTGACTGACTGGCTGAAGGACTAACTGACTGACTGAGTGACTGACTGACTGGACTGACTGACTGAGACAGAATGACTGAGTGCTTGACTGATTGACTGTCAGACTGACTGACTGACTTCGCAAAAGGGAAAAATAAAAAAAAAAGAATTATAAAATTAGAAAAAAATATTTGCATTTAAGATTTCCTTTCCGGCTGGGATTTGAAACCAGGGCGACACTCATGGAAGCCCAACGCTCTCGCCAATATACTTTCGGATCTCTGTTGATCGGTGTCTTAATTATAATAAAAACAAAAAATGCACCTTAGTAATTATTGATCTAAAATCTTTGAAATCTAAAGGTCGAATGATTAAACTGACTCAGAATTTTCTTCCGTACATAAATAATCCATATTTGCAAAAGAAAGAAATTGAAAAAAAAAGAATCTTCAAATTAGAAGAGAAATATATACATGGAAGATTTTCGTTCCGGCCGGGACTCGAACCCAGTACCACGCGCTTGGAACCCAACGGTCTAGCCATTAGGCTATCGGAGCTCTGTCGATGGAAGTCTTAAATATAATAAAAACAAAAAATGCACCTTGGTAATTATTGATTCAAACACTTTGAAATTTACAGGTCGAATAATTAAACTGACTCAGAATTTTTCTCCCTACATAAATAATCAATATTCCCAAAAGAGAAAAATTAAAAAAAAAGAAGAAGAAATTTCAAATTAGAAACTAAAAGTATACATTGAAGATTTTCGTTCAGGCTGGGACTCGAACCCAGGCCACTCGCTTGGAAGACCAGCGGTCTAGCCATTAGGCTATCGGAGTTCTGTCGAGCGGAGTCTTACTGCCTGACTGATACTGCCTGACTGACAGACTGACTCACTGACTGACTGATACTGACTGACTGACTCACTGACTGACCGAGACTGACTGACTAACTGCCTGACTGACTGAGACTGGACTGACTGACTGACTGACTGACTGACTGACTAACTGACTGACTGAGACTGACTGACTGACTGCTTGACTCTCTGACTGGCTATTTCACTGACTGACTGAATGACTAAATGACTGACTGACACTGACTGACTGACTGAATGACTGACTGACTGAGACTAAATGACTGACTGCTTGACTGACTGGCTGAAGGACTAACTGACTGACTGACTGGACTGACTGACTGACTGACTGAATGACTGACTGACTGAGACTAAATGACTGACTGCTTGACTTCGCAAAAGGGAAAAATAAAAAAAAAAGAATTATAAAATTAGAAAAAAATATTTGCATTTAAGATTTCCTTTCCGGCCGGGACTCGAACCCAGTACCACGCGCTAGGAACCCAACGGTCTAGCCATTAGGCTATCGGAGCTCTGTCGATGGAAGTCTTAAATATAATAAAAACAAAAAATGCACCTTGGTAATTGTTTATTTAAACACTTTGAAATCTTCGTGTCGAAAAATTAAACTGACTCAGAATTTTCTTCCCTACATAAATAATCAATAATTGCAAAGGAAAGAAATTGAAAAAAAAAGAATTTTCAAATTAGAAAAGAAATATATACATTGAAGATATTCGCTCCGGCTGGGACTCGAACCCAGGCCACTCGCTTGGAAGACCAGCGGTCTAGCCATTAGGCTATCGGAGTTCTGTCGAGCGGAGTCTTACTGCCTGACTGATACTGCCTGACTGACAGACTGACTCACTGACTGACTGATACTGACTGACTGACTCACTGACTGACCGAGACTGACTGACTAACTGCCTGACTGACTGAGACTGGACTGACTGACTGACTGACTGAGTGACTGACTAACTGACTGACTGAGACTGACTGACTGACTACTTGACTACCTGACTGACTGCTTGACTGACAAACTGACTGGACAGGACTGACCGACTGACTGACTGACAGACTGACTGAATAAGGATGACTGACAGACTGACTGAATAAGGCTGACTGACCGACTGACTGACAGACTGACTGAATAAGGCTGACCGACTGACTGACTGCCTGACTGACTGACTGACTGACTGACTGAATGACTGAGTGACCGAGACTGACTGACTGACTGACTGAGACTGGACTGGACTGACTGACTGACTGACTGACTGAGACTGGACTGGACTGACTGACTGACTGACTGACTGAGACTGACTGACTGTTTTAGTGACTAACTGACTGCACAGGACTGACCGACTGACTGACTGACTGACTGCCTGACTGACTGACTGAATGACTGACTGACTGACTGAGACTAAATGACTGACTGCTTGACTGACTGGCTGAAGGACTAACTGACTGACTGAGTGACTGACTGACTGAGACTGAATGACTGAGTGCTTGACTGATTGACTGTCAGACTGACTGACTGACTTCGCAAAAGGGAAAAATAAAAAAAAAGAATTATAAAATTAGAAAAAGATATTTGCATTTAAGATTTCCTTTCCGGCCGGGACTCGAACCCAGTACCACGCGCTAGGAACCCAACGGTCTAGCCATTAGGCTATCGGAGCTCTGTCGATGGAAGTCTTAAATATAATAAAAACAAAAAATGCACCTTGGTAATTATTGATTCAAACACTTTGAAATTTACAGGTCGAATAATTAAACTGACTCAGAATTTTTCTCCCTACATAAATAATCAATATTCGCAAAAGAGAAAAATTTAAAAAAAAAGAAGAAGAAATTTCAAATTAGAAACTAAAAGTATACATTGAAGATTTTCGTTCAGGCTGGGACTCGAACCCAGGGCCACTCGCTTGGAAGCCTAACACTCTAGCCATTAGTCTATGGGAGCTCTGTCGGTGGGAGTTTTAAATATAATAAAAACAAAAAATGCACCTTGGTAATTGTTTATTTAAACACTTTGAAATCTTCGTGTCGAAAAATTAAACTGACTCAGAATTTTCTTCCCTACATAAATAATCAATAATTGCAAAGGAAAGAAATTGAAAAAAAAAAGAATTTTCAAATTAGAAAAGAAATATATATACATTAAAGATATTCGCTCCGGCTGGGACTCGAACCCAGGCCACTCGCTTGGAAGACCAGCGGTCTAGCCATTAGGCTATCGGAGTTCTGTCGAGCGGAGTCTTACTGCCTGACTGATACTGCCTGACTGACAGACTGACTCACTGACTGACTGATACTGACTCACTGACTCACTGACTGACCGAGACTGACTGACTAACTGCCTGACTGACTGAGACTGGACTGACTGACTGACTGACTAACTGACTGACTGAGACTGACTGACTGACTGCTTGACTACCTGACTGACTGCTTGACTGACAAACTGACTGGACAGGACTGACCGACTGACTGACTGACAGACTGACTGAATAAGGATGACTGACAGACTGACTGAATAAGGCTGACTGACTGACTGACTGACAGACTGACTGAATAAGGCTGACCGACTGACTGACTGCCTGACTGACTGACTGACTGAATGACTGACTGACTGACTGACCGAGACTGACTGACTGACTGACTGAGACTGGACTGGACTGACTGACTGACTGACTGACTGAGACTAGACTGGACTGACTGACTGACTGACTGACTGAGTCTGACTGACTGCTTTAGTGACTAACTGACTGCACAGGACTGACCGACTGACTGACTGACTGACTGCCTGACTGACTGACTGACTGAATGACTGACTGACTGAGAATAAATGACTGACTGCTTGACTGACTGGCTGAAGGACTAACTGACTGACTGAGTGACTGACTGACTGGACTGACTGACTGAGACTGAATGACTGAGTGCTTGACTGATTGACTGTCAGACTGACTTCGCAAAAGGGAAAAATAAAAAAAAAAAAGAATTATAAAATTAGAAAAAAATATTTGCATTTAAGATTTCCTTTCCGGCTGGGATTTGAAACCAGGGCGACACTCATGGAAGCCCAACGCTCTCGCCAATATACTTTCGGATCGCTGTTGATCGGTGTCTTAATTATAATAAAAACAAAAAATGCACCTTAGTAATTATTGATCTAAAATCTTTGAAATCTAAAGGTCGAATGATTAAACTGACTCAGAATTTTCTTCCGTACATAAATAATCCATATTTGCAAAAGAAAGAAATTGAAAAAAAAAGAATCTTCAAATTAGAAGAGAAATATATACATGGAAGATTTTCGTTCCGGCCGGGACTCGAACCCAGTACCACGCGCTTGGAACCCAACGGTCTAGCCATTAGGCTATCGGAGCTCTGTCGATGGAAGTCTGATATATAATAAAAACAAAAAATGCACCTTGGTAATTATTGATTCAAACACTTTGAAATTTACAGGTCGAATAATTAAACTGACTCAGAATTTTTCTCCCTACATAAATAATCAATATTCCCAAAAGAGAAAAATTAAAAAAAAAGAAGAAGAAATTTCAAATTAGAAACTAAAAGTATACATTGAAGATTTTCGTTCAGGCTGGGACTCGAACCCAGGCCACTCGCTTGGAAGACCAGCGGTCTAGCCATTAGGCTATCGGAGTTCTGTCGAGCGGAGTCTTACTGCCTGACTGATACTGCCTGACTGACAGACTGACTCACTGACTGACTGATACTGACTGACTGACTCACTGACTGACCGAGACTGACTGACTAACTGCCTGACTGACTGAGACTGGACTGACTGACTGACTGACTGACTGACTGACTAACTGACTGACTGAGACTGACTGACTGACTGCTTGACTCTCTGACTGGCTATTTCACTGACTGACTGAATGACTAAATGACTGACTGACACTGACTGACTGACTGCTTGACTACCTGACTGACTGCTTGACTGACTAACTGACTGGACAGGACTGACCGACTGACTGACTGACAGACTGACTGAATAAGGATGACTGACAGACTGACTGAATAAGGCTGACTGACTGACTGCCTGACTGACTGACTGACTGAATGACTGACTGACTGACTGACCGAGACTGACTGACTGACTGACTGAGACTGGACTGGACTGACTGACTGACTGACTGCCTGACTGACTGACTGACTGACTGAACTGACTGACTGAGACTGAATGACTGAGTGCTTGACTGATTGACTGTCAGACTGACTGACTGACTTCGCAAAAGGGAAAAATAAAAAAAAAAGAATTATAAAATTAGAAAAAAATATTTGCATTTAAGATTTCCTTTCCGGCCGGGACTCGAACCCAGTACCACGCGCTAGGAACCCAACGGTCTAGCCATTAGGCTATCGGAGCTCTGTCGATGGAAGTCTTAAATATAATAAAAACAAAAAATGCACCTTGGTAATTATTGATTCAAACACTTTGAAATTTACAGGTCGAATAATTAAACTGACTCAGAATTTTTCTCCCTACATAAATAATCAATATTCGCAAAAGAGAAAAATTAAAAAAAAAAGAAGAAATTTCAAATTAGAAACTAAAAGTATACTTTGAAGATTTTCGTTCAGGCTGGGACTCGAACCCTGGGCCACTCGCTTGGAAGCCTAACACTCTAGCCATTAGTCTATGGGAGCTCTGTCGGTGGGAGTTTTAAATATAATAAAAACAAAAAATGCACCTTGGTAATTGTTTATTTAAACACTTTGAAATCTTCGTGTCGAAAAATTAAACTGACTCAGAATTTTCTTCCCTACATAAATAATCAATAATTGCAAAGGAAAGAAATTGAAAAAAAAAGAATTTTCAAATTAGAAAAGAAATATATACATTGAAGATATTCGCTCCGGCTGGGACTCGAACCCAGGCCACTCGCTTAGAAGACCAGCGGTCTAGCCATTGGGCTATCGGAGTTCTGTCGAGCGGAGTCTTACTGCCTGACTGATACTGTCTGACTGACAGACTGACTCACTGACTGACTGATACTGACTGACTGACTCACTGACTGACCGAGACTGACTGACTAACTGCCTGACTGACTGAGACTGGACTGACTGACTGACTGACTGACTGAATGACTAACTGACTGACTGAGACTGACTGACTGACTGCTTGACTACCTGACTGACTGCTTGACTTGCAAACTGACTGGACAGGACTGACCGACTGACTGACTGACAGACTGACTGAATAAGGCTGACTGACTGACTGACTGACAGACTGACTGAATAAGGCTGACCGACTGACTGACTGCCTGACTGACTGACTGACTGAATGACTGACTGACTGACTGACCGAGACTGACTGACTGACTGACTGAGACTGGACTGGACTGACTGACTGACTGACTGACTGAGACTGGACTGGACTGACTGACTGACTGACTGACTGAGACTGACTGACTGCTTTAGTGACTAACTGACTGCACAGGACTGACCGACTGACTGACTGACTGACTGCCTGACTGACTGACTGACTGAATGACTGACTGACTGAGACTAAATGACTGACTGCTTGACTGACTGGCTGAAGGACTAACTGACTGACTGAGTGACTGACTGACTGGACTGACTGACTGAGACTGAATGACTGAGTGCTTGACTGATTGACTGTCAGACTGACTGACTGACTTCGCAAAAGGGAAAAATAAAAAAAAAAGAATTATAAAATTAGAAAAAAATATTTGCATTTAAGATTTCCTTTCCGGCTGGGATTTGAACCCAGGGCGACACTCATGGAAGCCCAACGCTCTCGCCAATATACTTTCGGATCTCTGTTGATCGGTGTCTTAATTATAATAAAAACAAAAAATGCACCTTAGTAATTATTGATCTAAAATCTTTGAAATCTAAAGGTCGAATGATTAAACTGACTCAGAATTTTCTTCCGTACATAAATAATCCATATTTGCAAAAGAAAGAAATTGAAAAAAAAAAAGAATCTCCAAATTAGAAGAGAGATATATACATGGAAGATTTTCCTTCCGGCCGGGACTCGAACCCAGTACCACGCGCTTGGAACCCAACGGTCTAGCCATTAGGCTATCGGAGCTCTGTCGATGGAAGTCTTAAATATAATAAAAACAAAAAATGCACCTTGGTAATTATTGATTCAAACACTTTGAAATTTACAGGTCGAATAATTAAACTGACTCAGAATTTTTCTCCCTACATAAATAATCAATATTCGCAAAAGAGAAAAATTAAAAAAAAAAGAAGAAGAAATTTCAAATTAGAAACTAAAAGTATACATTGAAGATTTTCGTTCAGGCTGGGACTCGAACCCAGGGCCACTCGCTTGGAAGCCTAACACTCTAGCCATTAGTCTATGGGAGCTGTGTCGGTGGGAGTTTTAAATATAATAAAAACAAAAAATGCACCTTGGTAATTGTTTATTTAAACACTTTGAAATCTTCGTGTCGAAAAATTAAACTGACTCAGAATTTTCTTCCCTACATAAATAATCAATAATTGCAAAGGAAAGAAATTGAAAAAAAAAGAATTTTCAAATTAGAAAAGAAATATATACATTGAAGATATTCGCTCCGGCTGGGACTCGAACCCAGGCCACTCGCTTGGAAGACCAGCGGTCTAGCCATTGGGCTACCGGAGTTCTGTCGAGCGGAGTCTTACTGCCTGACTGATACTGTCTGACTGACAGACTGACTCACTGACAGACTGACTCACTGACTGACTGACTCACTGACTGACCGAGACTGACTGACTAACTGCCTGACTGACTGAGACTGGACTGACTGACTGACTGACTGACTGAATGACTAACTGACTGACTAAGACTGAATGACTGACTGCTTGACTACCTGACTGACTGCTTGACTTGCAAACTGACTGGACAGGACTGACCGACTGACTGACTGACAGACTGACTGAATAAGGCTGACTGACTGACTGACTGACAGACTGACTGAATAAGGCTGACCGACTGACTGACTGCCTGACTGACTGACTGACTGAATGACTGACTGACTGACTGACCGAGACTGACTGACTGACTGACTGAGACTGGACTGGACTGACTGACTGACTGACTGACTGAGACTGGACTGGACTGACTGACTGACTGACTGACTGAGACTGACTGACTGCTTTAGTGACTAACTGACTGCACAGGACTGACCGACTGACTGACTGACTGACTGCCTGACTGACTGACTGACTGAATGACTGACTGACTGAGACTAAATGACTGACTGCTTGACTGACTGGCTGAAGGACTAACTGACTGACTGAGTGACTGACTGACTGGACTGACTGACTGAGACTGAATGACTGAGTGCTTGACTGATTGACTGTCAGACTGACTGACTGACTTCGCAAAAGGGAAAAATAAAAAAAAAAGAATTATAAAATTAGAAAAAAATATTTGCATTTAAGATTTCCTTTCCGGCTGGGATTTGAACCCAGGGCGACACTCATGGAAGCCCAACGCTCTCGCCAATATACTTTCGGATCTCTGTTGATCGGTGTCTTAATTATAATAAAAACAAAAAATGCACCTTAGTAATTATTGATCTAAAATCTTTGAAATCTAAAGGTCGAATGATTAAACTGACTCAGAATTTTCTTCCGTACATAAATAATCCATATTTGCAAAAGAAAGAAATTGAAAAAAAAAAAGAATCTCCAAATTAGAAGAGAGATATATACATGGAAGATTTTCCTTCCGGCCGGGACTCGAACCCAGTACCACGCGCTTGGAACCCAACGGTCTAGCCATTAGGCTATCGGAGCTCTGTCGATGGAAGTCTTAAATATAATAAAAACAAAAAATGCACCTTGGTAATTATTGATTCAAACACTTTGAAATTTACAGGTCGAATAATTAAACTGACTCAGAATTTTTCTCCCTACATAAATAATCAATATTCGCAAAAGAGAAAAATTAAAAAAAAAAGAAGAAGAAATTTCAAATTAGAAACTAAAAGTATACATTGAAGATTTTCGTTCAGGCTGGGACTCGAACCCAGGGCCACTCGCTTGGAAGCCTAACACTCTAGCCATTAGTCTATGGGAGCTGTGTCGGTGGGAGTTTTAAATATAATAAAAACAAAAAATGCACCTTGGTAATTGTTTATTTAAACACTTTGAAATCTTCGTGTCGAAAAATTAAACTGACTCAGAATTTTCTTCCCTACATAAATAATCAATAATTGCAAAGGAAAGAAATTGAAAAAAAAAGAATTTTCAAATTAGAAAAGAAATATATACATTGAAGATATTCGCTCCGGCTGGGACTCGAACCCAGGCCACTCGCTTGGAAGACCAGCGGTCTAGCCATTGGGCTACCGGAGTTCTGTCGAGCGGAGTCTTACTGCCTGACTGATACTGTCTGACTGACAGACTGACTCACTGACAGACTGACTCACTGACTGACTGACTCACTGACTGACCGAGACTGACTGACTAACTGCCTGACTGACTGAGACTGGACTGACTGACTGACTGACTGACTGAATGACTAACTGACTGACTAAGACTGAATGACTGACTGCTTGACTACCTGACTGACTGCTTGACTTGCAAACTGACTGGACAGGACTGACCGACTGACTGACTGACAGACTGACTGAATAAGGCTGACTGACTGACTGACTGACAGACTGACTGAATAAGGCTGACCGACTGACTGACTGCCTGACTGACTGACTGACTGAATGACTGACTGACTGACTGACCGAGACTGACTGACTGACTGACTGAGACTGGACTGGACTGACTGACTGACTGACTGACTGAGACTGGACTGGACTGACTGACTGACTGACTGACTGAGACTGACTGACTGCTTTAGTGACTAACTGACTGCACAGGACTGACCGACTGACTGACTGACTGACTGCCTGACTGACTGACTGACTGAATGACTGACTGACTGAGACTAAATGACTGACTGCTTGACTGACTGGCTGAAGGACTAACTGACTGACTGAGTGACTGACTGACTGGACTGACTGACTGAGACTGAATGACTGAGTGCTTGACTGATTGACTGTCAGACTGACTGACTGACTTCGCAAAAGGGAAAAATAAAAAAAAAAGAATTATAAAATTAGAAAAAAATATTTGCATTTAAGATTTCCTTTCCGGCTGGGATTTGAACCCAGGGCGACACTCATGGAAGCCCAACGCTCTCGCCAATATACTTTCGGATCTCTGTTGATCGGTGTCTTAATTATAATAAAAACAAAAAATGCACCTTAGTAATTATTGATCTAAAATCTTTGAAATCTAAAGGTCGAATGATTAAACTGACTCAGAATTTTCTTCCGTACATAAATAATCCATATTTGCAAAAGAAAGAAATTGAAAAAAAAAAAGAATCTCCAAATTAGAAGAGAGATATATACATGGAAGATTTTCCTTCCGGCCGGGACTCGAACCCAGTACCACGCGCTTGGAACCCAACGGTCTAGCCATTAGGCTATCGGAGCTCTGTCGATGGAAGTCTTAAATATAATAAAAACAAAAAATGCACCTTCTAATTATTGATTCAAACACTTTGAAATTTACAGGTCGAGTAATTAAACTGACTCAGAATTTTTCTCCCTACATAAATAATCAATATTCGCAAAAGAGAAAAATTAAAAAAAAAGAAGAAGAAATTTCAAATTAGAAACTAAAAGTATACATTGAAGATTTTCGTTCAGGCTGGGACTCGAACCCAGGGCCACTCGCTTGGAAGCCTAACACTCTAGCCATTAGTCTATGGGAGCTGTGTCGGTGGGAGTTTTAAATATAATAAAAACAAAAAATGCACCTTGGTAATTGTTTATTTAAACACTTTGAAATCTTCGTGTCGAAAAATTAAACAGACTCAGAATTTTCTTTCCTACATAAATAATCAATAATTGCAAAGGAAAGAAATTGAAAAAAAAAAAGAATTTTCAAATTAGAAAAGAAATATATACATTTAAGATATTCGCTCCGGCTGGGACTCGAACCCAGGCCACTCGCTTGGAAGACCAGCGGTCTAGCCATTAGGCTATCGGAGTTCTGTCGAGCGGAGTCTTACTGCCTGACTGATACTGCCTGACTGACAGACTGACTCACTGACTGACTGATACTGACTGACTCACTGACTGACCGAGACTGACTGACTAACTGCCTGACTGACTGAGACTGGACTGACTGACTGACTGACTGACTGACTGACTAACTGAATGACTGAGACTGACTGACTGACTGCTTGACTCTCTGACTGGCTATTTCACTGACTGACTGAATGACTAAATGACTGACTGACACTGACTGACTGACTGCTTGACTACCTGACTGACTGCTTGACTGACTAACTGACTGGACAGGACTGACCGACTGACTGACTGACAGACTTACTGAATAAGGATGACTGACAGACTGACTGAATAAGGCTGACTGACTGACTGACTGACAGACTGACTGAATAAGGCTGATCGACTGACTGACTGCCTGACTGACTGACTGACTGAATGACTGACTGACTGACTGACCGAGACTGACTGACTGACTGACTGAGACTGGACTGGACTGACTGACTGACTGACTGACTGACTGCTTTAGTGACTAACTGACTGCACAGGACTGACCGACTGACTGACTGACTGACTGCCTGACTGACTGACTGACTGAATGACTGACTGACTGAGACTAAATGACTGACTGCTTGACTGACTGGCTGAAGGACTAACTGACTGGACTGACTGACTGACTGACTGAATGACTGACTGACTGAGACTAAATGACTGACTGCTTGACTTCGCAAAAGGGAAAAATAAAAAAAAAAGAATTATAAAATTAGAAAAAAATATTTGCATTTAAGATTTCCTTTCCGGCCGGGACTCGAACCCAGTACCACGCGCTAGGAACCCAACGGTCTAGCCATTAGGCTATCGGAGCTCTGTCGATGGAAGTCTTAAATATAATAAAAACAAAAAATGCACCTTGGTAATTGTTTATTTAAACACTTTGAAATCTTCGTGTCGAAAAATTAAACTGACTCAGAATTTTCTTCCCTACATAAATAATCAATAATTGCAAAGGAAAGAAATTGAAAAAAAAAAGAATTTTCAAATTAGAAAAGAAATATATACATTGAAGATATTCGCTCCGGCTGGGACTCGAACCCAGGCCACTCGCTTGGAAGACCAGCGGTCTAGCCATTAGGCTATCGGAGTTCTGTCGAGCGGAGTCTTACTGCCTGACTGATACTGCCTGACTGACAGACTGACTCACTGACTGACTGATACTGACTGACTGACTCACTGACTGACCGAGACTGACTGACTAACTGCCTGACTGACTGAGACTGGACTGACTGACTGACTGACTGACTGACTGACTGACTAACTGACTGACTGAGACTGACTGACTGACTGCTTGACTACCTGACTGACTGCTTGACTGACAAACTGACTGGACAGGACTGACCGACTGACTGACTGACAGACTGACTGAATAAGGCTGACTGACTGACTGACTGACAGACTGACTGAATAAGGCTGACCGACTGACTGACTGCCTGACTGACTGACTGACTGAATGACTGACTGACTGACTGACCGAGACTGACTGACTGACTGACTGAGACTGACTGACTGACTGACTGAGACTGGACTGGACTGACTGACTGACTGACTGACTGAGACTGGACTGGACTGACTGACTGACTGACTGACTGAGACTGACTGACTGCTTTAGTGACTAACTGACTGCACAGGACTGACCGACTGACTGACTGACTGACTGCCTGACTGACTGACTGACTGAATGACTGACTGACTGAGACTAAATGACTGACTGCTTGACTGACTGGCTGAAGGACTAACTGACTGACTGAGTGACTGACTGACTGAGACTGAATGACTGAGTGCTTGACTGATTGACTGTCAGACTGACTGACTGACTTCGCAAAAGGAAAAAATAAAAAAAAAAGAATTATAAAATTAGAAAAAAGTATTTGCATTTAAGATTTCCTTTCCGGCCGGGACTCGAACCCAGTACCACGCGCTAGGAACCCAACGGTCTAGCCATTAGGCTATCGGAGCTCTGTCGATGGAAGTCTTAAATATAATAAAAACAAAAAATGCACCTTGGTAATTATTGATTCAAACACTTTGAAATTTACAGGTCGAATAATTAAACTTACTCAGAATTTTTCTCCCTACATAAATAATCAATATTCGCAAAAGAGAAAAATTTAAAAAAAAAGAAGAAGAAATTTCAAATTAGAAACTAAAAGTATACATTGAAGATTTTCGTTCAGGCTGGGACTCGAACCCAGGGCCACTCGCTTGGAAGCCTAACACTCTAGCCATTAGTCTATGGGAGCTCTGTCGGTGGGAGTTTTAAATATAATAAAAACAAAAAATGCACCTTGGTAATTGTTTATTTAAACACTTTGAAATCTTCGTGTCGAAAAATTAAACTGACTCAGAATTTTCTTCCCTACATAAATAATCAATAATTGCAAAGGAAAGAAATTGAAAAAAAAAAGAATTTTCAAATTAGAAAAGAAATATATACATTAAAGATATTCGCTCCGGCTGGGACTCGAACCCAGGCCACTCGCTTGGAAGACCAGCGGTCTAGCCATTAGGCTATCGGAGTTCTGTCGAGCGGAGTCTTACTGCCTGACTGATACTGCCTGACTGACAGACTGACTCACTGACTGACTGATACTGACTCACTGACTCACTGACTGACCGAGACTGACTGACTAACTGCCTGACTGACTGAGACTGGACTGACTGACTGACTGACCAACTGACTGACTGAGACTGACTGACTGACTGCTTGACTACCTGACTGACTGCTTGACTGACAAACTGACTGGACAGGACTGACCGACTGACTGACTGACAGACTGACTGAATAAGGCTGACTGACTGACTGACTGACAGACTGACTGAATAAGGCTGACCGACTGACTGACTGCCTGACTGACTGACTGACTGAATGACTGACTGACTGACTGACCGAGACTGACTGACTGACTGACTGAGACTGGACTGGACTGACTGACTGACTGACTGACTGAGACTGGACTGGACTGACTGACTGACTGACTGACTGAGACTGGACTGGACTGACTGACTGACTGAGACTGACTGACTGCTTTAGTGACTAACTGACTGCACAGGACTGACCGACTGACTGACTGACTGACTGCCTGACTGACTGACTGACTGAATGACTGACTGACTGAGACTAAATGACTGACTGCTTGACTGACTGGCTGAAGGACTAACTGACTGACTGAGTGACTGACTGACTGGACTGACTGACTGAGACTGAATGACTGAGTGCTTGACTGATTGACTGTCAGACTGACTGACTGACTTCGCAAAAGGGAAAAATAAAAAAAAAAGAATTATAAAATTAGAAAAAAATATTTGCATTTAAGATTTCCTTTCCGGCTGGGATTTGAAACCAGGGCGACACTCATGGAAGCCCAACGCTCTCGCCAATATACTTTCGGATCTCTGTTGATCGGTGTCTTAATTATAATAAAAACAAAAAATGCACCTTAGTAATTATTGATCTAAAATCTTTGAAATCTAAAGGTCGAATGATTAAACTGACTCAGAATTTTCTTCCGTACATAAATAATCCATATTTGCAAAAGAAAGAAATTGAAAAAAAAAAAGAATCTTCAAATTAGAAGAGAAATATATACATGGAAGATTTTCGTTCCGGCCGGGACTCGAACCCAGTACCACGCGCTTGGAACCCAACGGTCTAGCCATTAGGCTATCGGAGCTCTGTCGATGGAAGTCTTAAATATAATAAAAACAAAAAATGCACCTTGGTAATTATTGATTCAAACACTTTGAAATTTACAGGTCGAATAATTAAACTGACTCAGAATTTTTCTCCCTACATAAATAATCAATATTCCCAAAAGAGAAAAATTAAAAAAAAAGAAGAAGAAATTTCAAATTAGAAACTAAAAGTATACATTGAAGATTTTCGTTCAGGCTGGGACTCGAACCCAGGCCACTCGCTTGGAAGACCAGCGGTCTAGCCATTAGGCTATCGGAGTTCTGTCGAGCGGAGTCTTACTGCCTGACTGATACTGCCTGACTGACAGACTGACTCACTGACTGACTGATACTGACTGACTGACTCACTGACTGACCGAGACTGACTGACTAACTGCCTGACTGACTGAGACTGGACTGACTGACTGACTGACTGACTAACTGACTGACTGAGACTGACTGACTGACTGCTTGACTCTCTGACTGGCTATTTCACTGACTGACTGAATGACTAAATGACTGACTGACACTGACTGACTGACTGCTTGACTACCTGACTGACTGCTTGACTGACTAACTGACTGGACAGGACTGACCGACTGACTGACTGACAGACTGACTGAATAAGGATGACTGACAGACTGACTGAATAAGGCTGACTGACTGACTGACTGACAGACTGACTGAATAAGGCTGACCGACTGACTGACTGCCTGACTGACTGAATGACTGACTGACTGACTGACCGAGACTGACTGACTGACTGACTGAGACTGGACTGGACTGACTGACTGACTGACTGACTGAGACTGACTGACTGCTTTAGTGACTAACTGACTGCAATGGACTGACCGACTGACTGACTTACTGCCTGACTGACTGACTGACTGAATGACTGACTGACTGAGACTAAATGACTGACTGCTTGACTGACTGGCTGAAGGACTAACTGACTGACTGAGTGACTGACTGACTGGACTGACTGACTGAGACTGAATGACTGAGTGCTTGGCTGATTGACTGTCAGACTGACTGACTGACTTCGCAAAAGGGAAAAATAAAAAAAAAAGAATTATAAAAAAATATTTGCATTTAAGATTTCCTTTCCGGCCGGGACTCGAACCCAGTACCACGCGCTTGGAACCCAACGGTCTAGCCATTAGGCTATCGGAGCTCTGTCGATGGAAGTCTTAAATATAATAAAAACAAAAAATGCACCTTGGTAATTATTGATTCAAACACTTTGAAATTTACAGGTCGAATAATTAAACTGACTCAGAATTTGTCTCCCTACATAAATAATCAATATTCGCAAAAGAGAAAAATTAAAAAAAAAAGAAGAAGAAATTTCAAATTAGAAACTAAAAGTATACATTGAAGATTTTCGTTCAGGCTGGGACTCGAACCCAGGGCCACTCGCTTGGAAGCCTAACACTCTAGCCATTAGTCTATGGGAGCTCTGTCGGTGGGAGTTTTAAATATAATAAAAACAAAAAATGCACCTTGGTAATTGTTTATTTAAACACTTTGAAATCTTCGTGTCGAAAAATTAAACTGACTCAGAATTTTCTTCCCTACATAAATAATCAATAATTGCAAAGGAAAGAAATTGAAAAAAAAAAGAATTTTCAAATTAGAAAAGAAATATATACATTGAAGATATTCGCTCCGGCTGGGACTCGAACCCAGGCCACTCGCTTGGAAGACCAGCGGTCTAGCCATTAGGCTATCGGAGTTCTGTCGAGCGGAGTCTTACTACCTGACTGATACTGCCTGACTGACAGACTGACTCACTGACTGACTGATACTGACTGACTGACACACTGACTGACCGAGACTGACTGACTAACTGCCTGACTGACTGAGACTGGACTGACTGACTGACTGACTGACTGACTGACTAACTGACTGACTGAGACTGACTGACTGACTGCTTGACTCTCTGACTGGCTATTTCACTGACTGACTGAATGACTAAATGACTGACTGACACTGACTGACTGACTGCTTGACTACCTGACTGACTGCTTGACTGACTAACTGACTGGACAGGACTGACCGACTGACTGACAGACAGACTGACTGAATAAGGATGACTGACAGACTGACTGAATAAGGCTGACTGACTGACTGACTGACAGACTGACTGAATAAGGCTGACCGACTGACTGACTGCCTGACTGACAGACTGACTGAATGACTGACTGACTGACTGACCGAGACTGACTGACTGACTGACTGAGACTGGACTGGACTGACTGACTGACTGAGACTGGACTGGACTGACTGACTGACTGACTGACTAAGACTGACTGACTGCTTTAGTGACTAACTGACTGCACAGGACTGACCGACTGACTGACTGACTGACTGCCTGACTGACTGACTGACTGAGTGACTGACTGACTGAGACTAAATGACTGAGTGCTTGACTGATTGACTGTCAGACTGACTGACTGACTTCGCAAAAGGGAAAAATAAAAAAAAAAGAATTATAAAATTAGAAAAAAATATTTGCATTTAAGATTTCCTTTCCGGCCGGGACTCGAACCCAGTACCACGCGCTAGGAACCCAACGGTCTAGCCATTAGGCTATCGGAGCTCTGTCGATGGAAGTCTTAAATATAATAAAAACAAAAAATGCACCTTGGTAATTATTGATTCAAACACTTTGAAATTTACAGGTCGAATAATTAAACTTACTCAGAATTTTTCTCCCTACATAAATAATCAATATTCGCAAAAGAGAAAAATTTAAAAAAAAAGAAGAAGAAATTTCAAATTAGAAACTAAAAGTATACATTGAAGATTTTCGTTCAGGCTGGGACTCGAACCCAGGGCCACTCGCTTGGAAGCCTAACACTCTAGCCATTAGTCTATGGGAGCTCTGTCGGTGGGAGTTTTAAATATAATAAAAACAAAAAATGCACCTTGGTAATTGTTTATTTAAACACTTTGAAATCTTCGTGTCGAAAAATTAAACTGACTCAGAATTTTCTTCCCTACATAAATAATCAATAATTGCAAAGGAAAGAAATTGAAAAAAAAAAGAATTTTCAAATTAGAAAAGAAATATATACATTAAAGATATTCGCTCCGGCTGGGACTCGAACCCAGGCCACTCGCTTGGAAGACCAGCGGTCTAGCCATTAGGCTATCGGAGTTCTGTCGAGCGGAGTCTTACTGCCTGACTGATACTGCCTGACTGACTCACTGACTGACTGATACTGACTCACTGACTCACTGACTGACCGAGACTGACTGACTAACTGCCTGACTGACTGAGACTGGACTGACTGACTGACTGACCAACTGACTGACTGAGACTGACTGACTGACTGCTTGACTACCTGACTGACTGCTTGACTGACAAACTGACTGGACAGGACTGACCGACTGACTGACTGACAGACTGACTGAATAAGGATGACTGACAGACTGACTGAATAAGGCTGACTGACTGACTGACTGACAGACTGACTGAATAAGGCTGACCGACTGACTGACTGCCTGACTGACTGACTGACTGAATGACTGACTGACTGACTGACCGAGACTGACTGACTGACTGACTGAGACTGGACTGGACTGACTGACTGACTGACTGACTGAGACTGGACTGGACTGACTGACTGACTGACTGACTGAGACTGACTGACTGCTTTAGTGACTAACTGACTGCACAGGACTGACCGACTGACTGACTGACTGAATGACTGACTGACTGAGACTAAATGACTGACTGCTTGACTGACTGGCTGAAGGACTAACTGACTGACTGAGTGACTGACTGACTGGACTGACTGACTGAGACTGAATGACTGAGTGCTTGACTGATTGACTGTCAGACTGACTGACTGACTTCGCAAAAGGGAAAAATAAAAAAAAAAAGAATTATAAAATTAGAAAAAAATATTTGCATTTAAGATTTCCTTTCCGGCTGGGATTTGAAACCAGGGCGACACTCATGGAAGCCCAACGCTCTCGCCAATATACTTTCGGATCTCTGTTGATCGGTGTCTTAATTATAATAAAAACAAAAAATGCACCTGAGTAATTATTGATCTAAAATCTTTGAAATCTAAAGGTCGAATGATTAAACTGACTCAGAATTTTCTTCCGTACATAAATAATCCATATTTGCAAAAGAAAGAAATTGAAAAAAAAAAGAATCTTCAAATTAGAAGAGAAATATATACATGGAAGATTTTCGTTCCGGCCGGGACTCGAACCCAGTACCACGCGCTTGGAACCCAACGGTCTAGCCATTAGGCTATCGGAGCTCTGTCGATGGAAGTCTTAAATATAATAAAAACAAAAAATGCACCTTGGTAATTATTGATTCAAACACTTTGAAATTTACAGGTCGAATAATTAAACTGACTCAGAATTTTTCTCCCTACATAAATAATAAATATTCCCAAAAGAGAAAAATTAAAAAAAAAGAAGAAGAAATTTCAAATTAGAAACTAAAAGTATACATTGAAGATTTTCGTTCAGGCTGGGACTCGAACCCAGGCCACTCGCTTGGAAGACCAGCGGTCTAGCCATTAGGCTATCGGAGTTCTGTCGAGCGGAGTCTTACTGCCTGACTGATACTGCCTGACTGACAGACTGACTCACTGACTGACTGATACTGACTGACTGACTCACTGACTGACCGAGACTGACTGACTAACTGCCTGACTGACTGAGACTGGACTGACTGACTGACTGACTGACTGACTGACTAACTGACTGACTGAGACTGACTGACTGACTGCTTGACTCTCTGACCGGCTATTTCACTGACTGACTGAATGACTAAATGACTGACTGACACTGACTGACTGACTGCTTGACTACCTGACTGACTGCTTGACTGACTAACTGACTGGACAGGACTGACCGACTGACTGACTGACAGACTGACTGAATAAGGATGACCGACTGACTGACTGCCTGACTGACTGAATGACTGACTGACTGACTGACCGAGACTGACTGACTGACTGACTGAGACTGGACTGGACTGACTGACTGACTGACTGACTGAGACTGACTGACTGCTTTAGTGACTAACTGACTGCACAGGACTGACCGACTGACTGACTGACTGCCTGACTGACTGACTGACTGAATGACTGACTGACTGAGACTAAATGACTGACTGCTTGACTGACTGGCTGAAGGACTAACTGACTGACTGAGTGACTGACTGACTGGACTGACTGACTGAGACTGAATGACTGAGTGCTTGACTGATTGACTGTCAGACTGACTGACTGACTTCGCAAAAGGGAAAAATAAAAAAAAAGAATTATAAAAAAATATTTGCATTTAAGATTTCCTTTCCGGCCGGGACTCGAACCCAGTACCACGCGCTAGGAACCCAACGGTCTAGCCATTAGGCTATCGGAGCTCTGTCGATGGAAGTCTTAAATATAATAAAAACAAAAAATGCACCTTGGTAATTATTGATTCAAACACTTTGAAATTTACAGGTCGAGTAATTAAACTTACTCAGAATTTTTCTCCCTACATAAATAATCAATATTCGCAAAAGAGAAAAATTTAAAAAAAAAGAAGAAGAAATTTCAAATTAGAAACTAAAAGTATACATTGAAGATTTTCGTTCAGGCTGGGACTCGAACCCAGGGCCACTCGCTTGGAAGCCTAACACTCTAGCCATTAGTCTATGGGAGCTCTGTCGGTGGGAGTTTTAAATATAATAAAAACAAAAAATGCACCTTGGTAATTGTTTATTTAAACACTTTGAAATCTTCGTGTCGAAAAATTAAACTGACTCAGAATTTTCTTCCCTACATAAATAATCAATAATTGCAAAGGAAAGAAATTGAAAAAAAAAAGAATTTTCAAATTAGAAAAGAAATATATACATTAAAGATATTCGCTCCGGCTGGGACTCGAACCCAGGCCACTCGCTTGGAAGACCAGCGGTCTAGCCATTAGGCTATCGGAGTTCTGTCGAGCGGAGTCTTACTGCCTGACTGATACTGCCTGACTGACTCACTGACTGACTGATACTGACTCACTGACTCACTGACTGACCGAGACTGACTGACTAACTGCCTGACTGACTGAGACTGGACTGACTGACTGACTGACCAACTGACTGACTGAGACTGACTGACTGACTGCTTGACTACCTGACTGACTGCTTGACTGACAAACTGACTGGACAGGACTGACCGACTGACTGACTGACAGACTGACTGAATAAGGATGACTGACAGACTGACTGAATAAGGCTGACTGACTGACTGACTGACAGACTGACTGAATAAGGCTGACCGACTGACTGACTGCCTGACTGACTGACTGACTGAATGACTGACTGACTGACTGACCGAGACTGACTGACTGACTGACTGAGACTGGACTGGACTGACTGACTGACTGACTGACTGAGACTGGACTGGACTGACTGACTGACTGACTGACTGAGACTGACTGACTGCTTTAGTGACTAACTGACTGCACAGGACTGACCGACTGACTGACTGACTGACTGCCTGACTGACTGACTGACTGAATGACTGACTGACTGAGACTAAATGACTGACTGCTTGACTGACTGGCTGAAGGACTAACTGACTGACTGAGTGACTGACTGACTGGACTGACTGACTGAGACTGAATGACTGAGTGCTTGACTGATTGACTGTCAGACTGACTGACTGACTTCGCAAAAGGGAAAAATAAAAAAAAAAGAATTATAAAATTAGAAAAAAATATTTGCATTTAAGATTTCCTTTCCGGCTGGGATTTGAAACCAGGGCGACACTCATGGAAGCCCAACGCTCTCGCCAATATACTTTCGGATCTCTGTTGATCGGTGTCTTAATTATAATAAAAACAAAAAATGCACCTGAGTAATTATTGATCTAAAATCTTTGAAATCTAAAGGTCGAATGATTAAACTGACTCAGAATTTTCTTCCGTACATAAATAATCCATATTTGCAAAAGAAAGAAATTGAAAAAAAAAAGAATCTTCAAATTAGAAGAGAAATATATACATGGAAGATTTTCGTTCCGGCCGGGACTCGAACCCAGTACCACGCGCTTGGAACCCAACGGTCTAGCCATTAGGCTATCGGAGCTCTGTCGATGGAAGTCTTAAATATAATAAAAACAAAAAATGCACCTTGGTAATTATTGATTCAAACACTTTGAAATTTACAGGTCGAATAATTAAACTGACTCAGAATTTTTCTCCCTACATAAATAATAAATATTCCCAAAAGAGAAAAATTAAAAAAAAAGAAGAAGAAATTTCAAATTAGAAACTAAAAGTATACATTGAAGATTTTCGTTCAGGCTGGGACTCGAACCCAGGCCACTCGCTTGGAAGACCAGCGGTCTAGCCATTAGGCTATCGGAGTTCTGTCGAGCGGAGTCTTACTGCCTGACTGATACTGCCTGACTGACAGACTGACTCACTGACTGACTGATACTGACTGACTGACTCACTGACTGACCGAGACTGACTGACTAACTGCCTGACTGACTGAGACTGGACTGACTGACTGACTGACTGACTGACTGACTAACTGACTGACTGAGACTGACTGACTGACTGCTTGACTCTCTGACCGGCTATTTCACTGACTGACTGAATGACTAAATGACTGACTGACACTGACTGACTGACTGCTTGACTACCTGACTGACTGCTTGACTGACTAACTGACTGGACAGGACTGACCGACTGACTGACTGACAGACTGACTGAATAAGGATGACTGACAGACTGACTGAATAAGGCTGACTGACTGACTGACTGACAGACTGACTGAATAAGGCTGACCGACTGACTGACTGCCTGACTGACTGAATGACTGACTGACTGACTGACCGAGACTGACTGACTGACTGACTGAGACTGGACTGGACTGACTGACTGACTGACTGACTGAGACTGACTGACTGCTTTAGTGACTAACTGACTGCACAGGACTGACCGACTGACTGACTGACTGCCTGACTGACTGACTGACTGAATGACTGACTGACTGAGACTAAATGACTGACTGCTTGACTGACTGGCTGAAGGACTAACTGACTGACTGAGTGACTGACTGACTGGACTGACTGACTGAGACTGAATGACTGAGTGCTTGACTGATTGACTGTCAGACTGACTGACTGACTTCGCAAAAGGGAAAAATAAAAAAAAAAGAATTATAAAAAAATATTTGCATTTAAGATTTCCTTTCCAGCCGGGACTCGAACCCAGTACCACGCGCTTGGAACCCAACGGTCTAGCCATTAGGCTATCGGAGCTCTGTCAATGGAAGTCTTAAATATAATAAAAACAAAAAATGCACCTTGGTAATTATTGATTCAAACACTTTGAAATTTACAGGTCGAATAATTAAACTGACTCAGAATTTTTCTCCCTACATAAATAATCAATATTCGCAAAAGAGAAAAATTAAAAAAAAAAGAAGAAGAAATTTCAAATTAGAAACTAAAAGTATACATTGAAGATTTTCGTTCAGGCTGGGACTCGAACCCAGGGCCACTCGCTTTGAAGCCTAACACTCTAGCCATTAGTCTATGGGAGCTCTGTCGGTGGGAGTTTTAAATATAATAAAAACAAAAAATGCACCTTGGTAATTGTTTCTTTAAACACTTTGAAATCTTTGTGTCGAAAAATTAAACTGACTCAGAATTTTCTTCCCTACATAAATAATCAATAATTGCAAAGGAAAGAAATTGAAAAAAAAAGAATTTTCAAATTAGAAAAGAAATATATACATTGAAGATATTCGCTCCGGCTGGGACTCGAACCCAGGCCACTCGCTTGGAAGACCAGCGGTCTAGCCATTAGGCTATCGGAGTTCTGTCGAGCGGAGTCTTACTGCCTGACTGATACTGCCTGACTGACAGACTGACTCACTGACTGACTGATACTGACTGACTGACACACTGACTGACCGAGACTGACTGACTAACTGCCTGACTGACTGAGACTGGACTGACTGACTGACTGACTGACTGACTGACTAACTGACTGACTGAGACTGACTGACTGACTGCTTGACTCTCTGACTGGCTATTTCACTGACTGACTGAATGACTAAATGACTGACTGACACTGACTGACTGACTGCTTGACTACCTGACTGACTGCTTGACTGACTAACTGACTGGACAGGACTGACCGACTGACTGACTGACAGACTGACTGAATAAGGATGACTGACAGACTGACTGAATAAGGCTGACTGACTGACTGACTGACAGACTGACTGAATAAGGCTGACCGACTGACTGACTGCCTGACTGACTGACTGACTGAATGACTGACTGACTGACTGACCGAGACTGACTGACTGACTGACTGACTGACTGACTGAGACTGGACTGGACTGACTGACAGAGACTGACTGACTGCTTTAGTGACTAACTGACTGCACAGGACTGACCGACTGACTGACTGACTGACTGCCTGACTGTCAGACTGACTGACTGACTTCGCAAAAGGGAAAAATAAAAAAAAAAGAATTATAAAATTAGAAAAAAATATTTGCATTTAAGATTTCCTTTCCGGCCGGGACTCGAACCCAGTACCACGCGCTAGGAACCCAACGGTCTAGCCATTAGGCTATCGGAGCTCTGTCGATGGAAGTCTTAAATATAATAAAAACAAAAAATGCACCTTGGTAATTATTGATTCAAACACTTTGAAATTTACAGGTCGAATAATTAAACTGACTCAGAATTTTTCTCCCTACATAAATAATCAATATTCGCAAAAGAGAAAAATTAAAAAAAAAAGAAGAAGAAATTTCAAATTAGAAACTAAAAGAATACATTGAAGATTTTCGTTCAGGCTGGGACTCGAACCCAGGGCCACTCGCTTGGAAGCCTAACACTCTAGCCATTAGTCTATGGGAGCTCTGTCGGTGGGAGTTTTAAATATAATAAAAACAAAAAATGCACCTTGGTAATTGTTTATTTAAACACTTTGAAATCTTCGTGTCGAAAAATTAAACTGACTCAGAATTTTCTTCCCTACATAGATAATCAATAATTGCAAAGGAAAGAAATTGAAAAAAAATAGAAATTTCAAATTAGAAAAGAAATATATACATTGAAGATATTCGCTCCGGCTGGGACTCGAACCCAGGCCACTCGCTTGGAAGACCAGCGGTCTAGCCATTAGGCTATCGGAGTTCTGTCGAACGGAGTCTTACTGCCTGACTGATACTGCCTGACTGACAGACTGACTCACTGACTGACTGATACTGACTGACTGACTCACTGACTGACCGAGACTGACTGACTAACTGCCTGACTGACTGAGACTGAACTGACTGACTGACTGACTGACTGACTGACTAACTAACTGACTGAGACTGACTGACTGACTGCTTGACTCTCTGACTGGCTATTTCACTGACTGACTGAATGACTAAATGACTGACTGACACTGACTGACTGACTGCTTGACTACCTGACTGACTGCTTGACTGACTAACTGACTGGACAGGACTGACCGACTGACTGACTGACAGACTGACTGAATAAGGATGACTGACAGACTGACTGAATAAGGCTGACTGACTGACTGACTGGCAGACTGACTGAATAAGGCTGACCGACTGACTGACTGCCTGACTGACTGAATGACTGACTGACTGACTGACCGAGACTGACTGACTGACTGACTGAGACTGGACTGGACTGACTGACTGACTGACTGAGACTGACTGACTGCTTTAGTGACTAACTGACTGCACAGGACTGACCGACTGACTGACTGCCTGACTGACTGACTGACTGAATGACTGACTGACTGAGACTAAATGACTGACTGCTTGACTGACTGGCTGAAGGACTAACTGACTGACTGAGTGACTGACTGACTGGACTGACTGACTGAGACTGAATGACTGAGTGCTTGACTGATTGACTGTCAGACTGACTGACATCGCAAAACTGAAAAATAAAAAAAAAAAGAATTATAAAATTAGAAAAAAATATTTGCATTTAAGATTTCCTTTCCGGCCGGGACTCGAACCCAGTACCACGCGCTAGGAACCCAACGGTCTAGCCAATAGGCTATCGGAGCTCTGTCGATGGAAGTCTTAAATATAATAAAAACAAAAAATGCACCTTGGTAATTATTGATTCAAACACTTTGAAATCTACAGGTCGAATAATTAAACTGACTCAGAATTTTTCTCCCTACATAAATAATCAATATTCGCAAAAGAGAAAAAATAAAAAAAAAGAAGAAAAATTTTTAAATTAGAAACTAAAAGTGTACATTGAAGATTTTCGTTCAGGCTGGGACTCGAACCCAGGGCCACTCGCTTGGAAGCCTAACACTCTAGCCATTAGTCTATGGGAGCTCTGTCGGTGGGAGTTTTAAATATAATAAAAACAAAAAATGCACCTTGGTAATTGTTTATTTAAACACTTTGAAATCTTCGTGTCGAAAAATTAAACTGACTCAGAATTTTCTTCCCTACATAAATAATCAATAATTGCAAAGGAAAGAAATTGAAAAAAAAAAGAATTTTCAAATTAGAAAAGAAATATATACATTGAAGATATTCGCTCCGGCTGGGACTCGAACCCCGGCCACTTGCTTGGAAGACCAACGGTCTAGCCATTAGGCTATCGGAGTTCTGTCGAGCGGAGTCTTACTGCCTGACTGATACTGCCTGACTGACAGACTGACTCACTGACTGACTGATACTGACTGACTGACTCACTGACTGACCGAGACTGACTGACTAACTGCCTGACTGACTGAGACTGGACTGACTGACTGACTGACTGACTGACTGACTAACTGACTGACTGAGACTGACTGACTGACTGCTTGACTCTCTGACTGGCTATTTCACTGACTGACTGAATGACTAAATGACTGACTGACACTGACTGACTGACTGCTTGACTACCTGACTGACTGCTTGACTGACTAACTGACTGGACAGGACTGACCGAATGACTGACTGACAGACTGACTGAATAAGGATGACTGACAGACTGACTGAATAAGGCTGACTGACTGACTGACTGACAGACTGACTGAATAAGGCTGACCGACTGACTGACTGCCTGACTGACTGAATGACTGACTGACTGACTGACCGAGACTGACTGACTGACTGACTGAGACTGGACTGGACTGACTGACTGACTGACTGACTGAGACTGACTGACTGCTTTAGTGACTAACTGACTGCACAGGACTGACCGACTGACTGACTGACTGCCTGACTGACTGACTGACTGAATGACTGACTGACTGAGACTAAATGACTGACTGCTTGACTGACTGGCTGAAGGACTAACTGACTGACTGAGTGACTGACTGACTGGACTGACTGACTGAGACTGAATGACTGAGTGCTTGACTGATTGACTGTCAGACTGACTGACTGACTTCGCAAAAGGGAAAAATAAAAAAAAAGAATTATAAAAAAATATTTGCATTTAAGATTTCCTTTCCGGCCGGGACTCGAACCCAGTACCACGCGCTTGGAACCCAACGGTCTAGCCATTAGGCTATCGGAGCTCTGTCGATGGAAGTCTTAAATATAATAAAAACAAAAAATGCACCTTGGTAATTATTTATTCAAACACTTTGAAATTTACAGGTCGAATAATTAAACTGACTCAGAATTTTTCTCCCTACATAAATAATCAATATTCGCAAAAGAGAAAAATTAAAAAAAAAAAGAAGAAGAAATTTCAAATTAGAAACTAAAAGTATACATTGAAGATTTTCGTTCAGGCTGGGACTCGAACCCAGGGCCACTCGCTTGGAAGCCTAACACTCTAGCCATTAGTCTATGGGAGCTCTGTCGGTGGGAGTTTTAAATATAATAAAAACAAAAAATGCACCTTGGTAATTGTTTATTTAAACACTTTGAAATCTTCGTGTCGAAAAATTAAACTGACTCAGAATTTTCTTCCCTACATAAATAATCAATAATTGCAAAGGAAAGAAATTGAAAAAAAAAAGAATTTTCAAATTAGAAAAGAAATATATACATTGAAGATATTCGCTCCGGCTGGGACTCGAACCCAGGCCACTCGCTTGGAAGACCAGCGGTCTAGCCATTAGGCTATCGGAGTTCTGTCGAGCGGAGTCTTACTGCCTGACTGATACTGCCTGACTGACAGACTGACTCACTGACTGACTGATACTGACTGACTGACACACTGACTGACCGAGACTGACTGACTAACTGCCTGACTGACTGAGACTGGACTGACTGACTGACTGACTGACTGACTGACTAACTGACTGACTGAGACTGACTGACTGACTGCTTGACATTCTGACTGGCTATTTCACTGACTGACTGAATGACTAAATGACTGACTGACACTGACTGACTGACTGCTTGACTACCTGACTGACTGCTTGACTGACTAACTGACTGGACAGGACTGACCGACTGACTGACTGACAGACTGACTGAATAAGGATGACTGACAGACTGACTGAATAAGGCTGACTGACTGACTGACTGACAGACTGACTGAATAAGGCTGACCGACTGACTGACTGACTGACTGAATGACTGACTGACTGACTGACCGAGACTGACTGACTGACTGACTGAGACTGGACTGGACTGACTGACTGACTGACTGACTGAGACTGACTGACTGCTTTAGTGACTAACTGACTGCACAGGACTGACCGACTGACTGACTGACTGACTGCCTGACTGACTGACTGACTGAATGACTGACTGACTGAGACTAAATGACTGTCTGCTTGACTGACTGGCTGAAGGACTAACTGACTGACTGAGTGACTGACTGACTGGACTGACTGACTGAGACTGAATGACTGAGTGCTTGACTGATTGACTGTCAGACTGACTGACTGACTTCGCAAAAGGGAAAAATAAAAAAAAGAATTATAAAATTAGAAAAAAATATTTGCATTTAAGATTTCCTTTCCGGCCGGGACTCGAACCCAGTACCACGCGCTAGGAACCCAACGGTCTAGCCATTAGGCTATCGGAGCTCTGTCGATGGAAGTCTTAAATATAATAAAAACAAAAAATGCACCTTGGTAATTATTGATTCAAACACTTTGAAATTTACAGGTCGAATAATTAAACTGACTCAGAATTTTTCCCCCTACATAAATAATCAATATTCGCAAAAGAGAAAAATTAAAAAAAAAGAAGAAGAAATTTCAAATTAGAAACTAAAAGTATACATTGAAGATTTTCGTTCAGGCTGGGACTCGAACCCAGGGCCACTCGCTTGGAAGCCTAACACTCTAGCCATTAGTCTATGGGAGCTCTGTCGGTGGGAGTTTTAAATATAATAAAAACAAAAAATGCACCTTGGTAATTGTTTATTTAAACACTTTGAAATCTTCGTGTCGAAAAATTAAACTGACTCAGAATTTTCTTCCCTACATAAATAATCAATAATTGCAAAGGAAAGAAATTGAAAAAAAAAAGAATTTTCAAATTAGAAAAGAAATATATACATTGAAGATATTCGCTCCGGCTGGGACTCGAACCCAGGCCACTCGCTTGGAAGACCAGCGGTCTAGCCATTAGGCTATCGGAGTTCTGTCGAGCGGAGTCTTACTGCCTGACTGATACTGCCTGACTGACAGACTGACTCACTGACTGACTGATACTGACTGACTGACTCACTGACTGACCGAGACTGACTGACTAACTGCCTGACTGACTGAGACTGGACTGACTGACTGACTGACTGACTGACTGACTGACTAACTGACTGACTGAGACTGACTGACTGACTGCTTGACTCTCTGACTGGCTATTTCACTGACTGACTGAATGACTAAATGACTGACTGACACTGACTGACTGACTGCTTGACTACCTGACTGACTGCTTGACTGACTAACTGACTGGACAGGACTGACCGACTGACTGACTGACAGACTGACTGAATAAGGATGACTGACAGACTGACTGAATAAGGCTGACTGACTGACTGACTGACAGACTGACTGAATAAGGCTGACCGACTGACTGACTGCCTGACTGACTGACTGACTGAATAACTGACTGACTGAATGACCGAGACTGACTGACTGACTGACTGAGACTGGACTGGACTGACTGACTGACTGAGACTGACTGACTGCTTTAGTGACTAACTGACTGCACAGGACTGACCGACTGACAGACTGACTGACTGCCTGACTGACTGAATGACTGACTGACTGAGACTAAATGACTGACTGCTTGACTGACTGGCTGAAGGACTAACTGACTGACTGAGTGACTGACTGACTGGACTGACTGACTGAGACTGAATGACTGAGTGCTTGACTGATTGACTGTCAGACTGACTGACTGACTTCGCAAAAGGGAAAAATAAAAATAAAAGAATTATAAAATTAGAAATAAATATTTGCATTTAAGATTTCCTTTCCGGCTGGGATTTGAACCCAGGGCGACACTCATGGAAGCCCAACGCTCTCGCCAATATACTATCGGATCTCTGTTGATCGGTGTCTTAATTATAATAAAAACAAAAAATGCACCTTAGTAATTATTGATCTAAAATCTTTGAAATCTAAAGGTCGAATGATTAAACTGACTCAGAATTTTCTTCCGTACATAAATAATCCATATTTGCAAAAGAAAGAAATTGAAAAAAAAAGAATCTTCAAATCAGAAGAGAAATATATACATGGAAGATTTTCGTTCCGGCCGGGACTCGAACCCAGTACCACGCGCTTGGAACCCAACGGTCTAGCCATTAGGCTATCGGAGCTCTGTCGATGGAAGTCTTAAATATAATAAAAACAAAAAATGCACCTTGGTAATTATTGATTCAAACACTTTGAAATTTACAGGTCGAATAATTAAACTGACTCAGAATTTTTCTCCCTACATAAATAATCAATATTCGCAAAAGAGAAAAATTAAAAAAAAAGAAGAAATTTCAAATTAGAAACTAAAAGTATAAATTGAAGATTTTCGTTCAGGCTGGGACTCGAACCCAGGGCCACTCGCTTGGAAGCCTAACACTCTAGCCATTAGTCTATGGGAGCTCTGTCGGTGGGAGTTTTAAATATAATAAAAACAAAAAATGCACCTTGGTAATTGTTTATTTAAACACTTTGAAATCTTCGTGTCGAAAAATTAAACTGACTCAGAATTTTCTTCCCTACATAAATAATCAATAATTGCAAAGGAAAGAAATTGAAAAAAAAAAGAATTTTCAAATTAGAAAAGAAATATATACATTGAAGATATTCGCTCCGGCTGGGACTCGAACCCAGGCCACTCGCTTGGAAGACCAGCGGTCTAGCCATTAGGCTATCGGAGTTCTGTCGAGCGGAGTCTTACTGCCTGACTGATACTGTCTGACTGACAGACTGACTCACTGACTGACTGATACTGACTGACTGACTCACTGACTGACCGAGACTGACTGACTGACTCACTGACTGACCGAGACTGACTGACTGACTGACTGACTAACTGACTGACTGAGACTGACTGACTGACTGCTTGACTCTCTGACTGGCTATTTCACTGACTGACTGAATGACTAAATGACTGACTGACACTGACTGACTGACTGCTTGACTACCTGACTGACTGCTTGACTGACTAACTGACTGGACAGGACTGACCGACTGACTGACTGACAGACTGACTGAATAAGGATGACTGACAGACTGACTGAATAAGGCTGACTGACTGACTGACTGACAGACTGACTGAATAAGGCTGACCGACTGACTGACTGCCTGACTGACTGACTGACTGAATAACTGACTGACTGAATGACCGAGACTGACTGACTGACTGACTGAGACTGGACTGGACTGACTGACTGACTGAGACTGACTGACTGCTTTAGTGACTAACTGACTGCACAGGACTGACCGACTGACAGACTGACTGACTGCCTGACTGACTGAATGACTGACTGACTGAGACTAAATGACTGACTGCTTGACTGACTGGCTGAAGGACTAACTGACTGACTGAGTGACTGACTGACTGGACTGACTGACTGAGACTGAATGACTGAGTGCTTGACTGATTGACTGTCAGACTGACTGACTGACTTCGCAAAAGGGAAAAATAAAAATAAAAGAATTATAAAATTAGAAAAAAATATTTGCATTTAAGATTTCCTTTCCGGCTGGGATTTGAACCCAGGGCGACACTCATGGAAGCCCAACGCTCTCGCCAATATACTATCGGATCTCTGTTGATCGGTGTCTTAATTATAATAAAAACAAAAAATGCACCTTAGTAATTATTGATCTAAAATCTTTGAAATCTAAAGGTCGAATGATTAAACTGACTCAGAATTTTCTTCCGTACATAAATAATCCATATTTGCAAACGAAAGAAATTGAAAAAAAAAGAATCTTCAAATCAGAAGAGAAATATATACATGGAAGATTTTCGTTCCGGCCGGGACTCGAACCCAGTACCACGCGCTTGGAACCCAACGGTCTAGCCATTAGGCTATCGGAGCTCTGTCGATGGAAGTCTTAAATATAATAAAAACAAAAAATGCACCTTGGTAATTATTGATTCAAACACTTTGAAATTTACAGGTCGAATAATTAAACTGACTCAGAATTTTTCTCCCTACATAAATAATCAATATTCGCAAAAGAGAAAAATTAAAAAAAAAGAAGAAATTTCAAATTAGAAACTAAAAGTATAAATTGAAGATTTTCGTTCAGGCTGGGACTCGAACCCAGGGCCACTCGCTTGGAAGCCTAACACTCTAGCCATTAGTCTATGGGAGCTCTGTCGGTGGGAGTTTTAAATATAATAAAAACAAAAAATGCACCTTGGTAATTGTTTATTTAAACACTTTGAAATCTTCGTGTCGAAAAATTAAACTGACTCAGTATTTTCTTCCCTACATAAAAAATCTATAATTGCAAAGGAAAGAAATTGAAAAAAAAAAGAATTTTCAAATTAGAAAAGAAATATATACATTGAAGATATTCGCTCCGGCTGGGACTCGAACCCAGGCCAATCGCTTGGAAGACCAGCGGTCTAGCCATTAGGCTATCGGAGTTCTGTCGAGCGGAGTCTTACTGCCTGACTGATACTGCCTGACTGACAGACTGACTCACTGACTGACTGACACTGACTGACTGACTCACTGACTGACCGAGACTGACTGACTAACTGAATGACTGACTGACACTGACTGACTGACTGCTTGACTACCTGACTGACTGCTTGACTGACTAACTGACTGGACAGGACTGACCGACTGACTGACTGACAGACTGACTGAATAAGGATGACTGACAGACTGACTGACAGACTGACTGAATAAGGCTGACCGACTGACTGACTGCCTGACTGACTGACTGACTGACTGAATGACTGACTGACTGACTGACCGAGACTGACTGACTGACTGACTGAGACTGGACTGGACTGACTGACTGACTGACTGACTGAGACTGACTGACTGCTTTAGTGACTAACTGACTGCACAGGACTGACCGACTGACTGACTGCCTGACTGACTGACTGACTGAATGACTGACTGACTGAGACTAAATGACTGACTGCTTGACTGACTGGCTGAAGGACTAACTGACTGACTGAGTGACTGACTGACTGGACTGACTGACTGAGACTGAATGACTGAGTGCTTGACTGATTGACTGTCAGACTGACTGACTGACTTCGCAAAAGGGAAAAATAAAAAAAAAGAATTATAAAATTAGAAAAAAATATTTGCATTTAAGATTTCCTTTCCGGCTGGGATTTGAACCCAGGGCGACACTCATGGAAGCCCAACGCTCTCGCCAATATACTATCGGATCTCTGTTGACCGGTGTCTTAATTATTATAAAAACAAAAAATGCAACTTAGTAATTATTGATCTAAAATCTTTGAAATCTAAAGGTCGAATGATTAAACTGACTCAGAATTTTCTTCCGTACATAAATAATCCATATTTGCAAAAGAAAGCAATTGAAAAAAAAAGAATCTTCAAATTAGAAGAGAAATATATACGCGGAAGATTTTCGTTCCGGCCGGGACTCGAACCCAGTACCACGCGCTTGGAACCCAACGGTCTAGCCATTAGGCTATCGGAGCTCTGTCGATGGAAGTCTTAAATATAATGAAAACAAAAAATGCACCTTGGTAATTATTGATTCAAACACTTTGAAATTTACAGGTCGAATAATTAAACTGACTCAGAATTTTTTTCCCTACATAAATAATCAATATTCGCAAAAGAGAAAAATTAAAAAAAAAAGAAGAAGAAATTTCAAATTAGAAACTAAAAGTATACATTGAAGATTTTCGTTCAGGCTGGGACTCGAACCGAGGGCCACTCGCTTGGAAGCCTAACACTCTAGCCATTAGTCTATGGGAGCTCTGTCGGTGGGAGTTTTAAATATAATAAAAACAAAAAATGCACCTTGGTAATTGTTTATTTAAACACTTTGAAATCTTCGTGTCGAAAAATTAAACTGACTCAGAATTTTCTTCCCTACATAAATAATCAATAATTGCAAAGGAAAGAAATTGAAAAAAAAAAGAATTTTCAAATTAGAATAGAAATATATACATTGAAGATATTCGCTCCGGCTGGGACTCGAACCCAGGCCACTCGCTTGGAAGACCAGCGGTCTAGCCATTAGGCTATCGGAGTTCTGTCGAGCGGAGTCTTACTGCCTGACTGATACTGCCTGACTGACAGACTGACTCACTGACTGACTGATACTGACTGACTGACTCACTGACTGACCGAGACTGACTGACTAACTGCCTGACTGACTGAGACTGGACTGACTGACTGACTGACTGACTGACTGACTAACTGACTGACTGAGACTGACTGACTGACTGCTTGACTCTCTGACTGGCTATTTCACTGACTGACTGAATGACTAAATGACTGACTGACACTGACTGACTGACTGCTTGACTACCTGACTGACTGCTTGACTGACTAACTGACTGGACAGGACTGACCGACTGACTGACTGACAGACTGACTGAATAAGGATGACTGACAGACTGACTGAATAAGGCTGACTGACTGACTGACTGACAGACTGACTGAATAAGGCTGACCGACTGACTGACTGCCTGACTGACTGACTGACTGAATAACTGACTGACTGAATGACCGAGACTGACTGACTGACTGACTGAGACTGGACTGGACTGACTGACTGACTGAGACTGACTGACTGCTTTAGTGACTAACTGACTGCACAGGACTGACCGACTGACAGACTGACTGACTGCCTGACTGACTGAATGACTGACTGACTGAGACTAAATGACTGACTGCTTGACTGACTGGCTGAAGGACTAACTGACTGACTGAGTGACTGACTGACTGGACTGACTGACAGAGACTGAATGACTGAGTGCTTGACTGATTGACTGTCAGACTGACTGACTGACTTCGCAAAAGCGAAAAATAAAAATAAAAGAATTATAAAATTAGAAAAAAATATTTGCATTTAAGATTTCCTTTCCGGCTGGGATTTGAACCCAGGGCGACACTCATGGAAGCCCAACACTCTCGCCAATATACTATCGGATCTCTGTTGATCGGTGTCTTAATTATAATAAAAACAAAAAATGCACCTTAGTAATTATTGATCTAAAATCTTTGAAATCTAAAGGTCGAATGATTAAACTGACTCAGAATTTTCTTCCGTACATAAATAATCCATATTTGCAAAAGAAAGAAATTGAAAAAAAAAGAATCTTCAAATTAGAAGAGAAATATATACATGGAAGATTTTCGTTCCGGCCGGGACTCGAACCCAGTACCACGCGCTTGGAACCCAACGGTCTAGCCATTAGGCTATCGGAGCTCTGTCGATGGAAGTCTTAAATATAATAAAAACAAAAAATGCACCTTGGTAATTATTGATTCAAACACTTTGAAATTTACAGGTCGAATAATTAAACTGACTCAGAATTTTTCTCCCTACATAAATAATCAATATTCGCAAAAGAGAAAAATTAAAAAAAAAGAAGAAATTTCAAATTAGAAACTAAAAGTATGAATTGAAGATTTTCGTTCAGGCTGGGACTCGAACCCAGGGCCACTCGCTTGGAAGCCTAACACTCTAGCCATTAGTCTATGGGAGTTCTGTCGGTGGGAGTTTTAAATATAATAAAAACAAAAAATGCACCTTGGTAATTGTTTATTTAAACACTTTGAAATCTTCGTGTCGAAAAATTAAACTGACTCAGAATTTTCTTCCCTATATAAATAATCAATAATTGCAAAGGAAAGAAATTGAAAAAAAAAAGAATTTTCAAATTAAGAAAAGAAATATATACATTGAAGATATTCGCTCCGGCTGGGACTCGAACCCAGGCCACTCGCTTGGAAGACCAGCGGTCTAGCCATTAGGCTATCGGAGTTCTGTCGAGCGGAGTCTTACTGCCTGACTGATACTGCCTGACTGACAGACTGACTCACTGACTGACTGACACTGACTGACTGACTCACTGACTGACCGAGACTGACTGACTAACTGAATGACTGACTGAGACTGGACTGACTGACTGACTGACTGACTGACTGACTAACTGACTGACTGAGACTGACTGACTGACTGCTTGACTCTCTGACTGGCTATTTCACTGACTGACTGAATGACTAAATGACTGACTGACACTGACTGACTGACTGCTTGACTACCTGACTGACTGCTTGACTGACTAACTGACTGGACAGGACTGACCGACTGACAGACTGACAGACTGACTGAATAAGGATGACTGACAGACTGACTGGATAAGGATGACTGACAGACTGACTGACAGACTGACTGAATAAGGCTGACCGACTGACTGACTGCCTGACTGACTGACTGACTGAATGACTGACTGACTGACTGACCGAGACTGACTGACTGACTGACTGAGACTGGACTGGACTGACTGACTGACTGACTGACTGACTGAGACTGACTGACTGCTTTAGTGACTAACTGACTGCACAGGACTGACCGACTGACTGACTGCCTGACTGACTGACTGACTGAATGACTGACTGACTGAGACTAAATGACTGACTGCTTGACTGACTGGCTGAAGGACTAACTGACTGACTGAGTGACTGACTGGCTGAAGGACTAACTGACTGACTGAGTGACTGACTGACTGGACTGACTGACTGAGACTGAATGACTGAGTGCTTGACTGATTGACTGTCAGACTGACTGACTGACTTCGCAAAAGGGAAAAATAAAAAAAAAAGAATTATAAAATTAGAAAAAAATATTTGCATTTAAGATTTCCTTTCCGGCTGGGATTTGAACCCAGGGCGACACTCATGGAAGCCCAACGCTCTCGCCAATATACTATCGGATCTCTGTTGATCGGTGTCTTAATTATAATAAAAACAAAAAATGCAACTTAGTAATTATTGATCTAAAATCTTTGAAATCTAAAGGTCGAATGATTAAACTGACTCAGAATTTTCTTCCGTACATAAATAATCCATATTTGCAAAAGAAAGAAATTGAAAAAAAAAAAATCTTCAAATTAGAAGAGAAATATATACACGGAAGATTTTCGTTCCGGCCGGGACTCGAACCCAGTACCACGCGCTTGGAACCCAACGGTCTAGCCATTAGGCTATCGGAGCTCTGTCGATGGAAGTCTTAAATATAATGAAAACAAAAAATGCACCTTGGTAATTATTGATTCAAACACTTTGAAATTTACAGGTCGAATAATTAAACTGACTCAGAATTTTTTTCCCTACATAAATAATCAATATTCGCAAAAGAGAAAAATTGAAAAAAAAAGAAGAAGAAATTTCAAATTAGAAACTGAAAGTATACATTGAAGATTTTCGTTCAGGCTGGGACTCGAACCGAGGGCCATCGCTTGGAAGCCTAACACTCTAGCCATTAGTCTAAGGGAGCTCTGTCGGTGGGAGTTTTAAATATAATAAAAACAAAAAATGCACCTTGGTAATTGTTTATTTAAACACTTTGAAATCTTCGTGTCGAAAAATTAAACTGACTCAGAATTTTCTTCCCTACATAAATAATCAATAATTGCAAAGGAAAGAAATTGAAAAAAAAAAGAATTTTCAAATTAGAAAAGAAATATATACATTGAAGATATTCGCTCCGGCTGGGACTCGAACCCAGGCCACTCGCTTGGAAGACCAGCGGTCTAGCCATTAGGCTATCGGAGTTCTGTCGAGCGGAGTCTTACTGCCTGACTGATACTGCCTGACTGACAGACTGACTCACTGACTGACTGATACTGACTGACTGACTCACTGACTGACCGAGACTGACTGACTAACTGCCTGACTGACTGAGACTGGACTGACTGACTGACTGACTGACTGACTGACTGACTGACTGACTAACTGACTGACTGAGACTGACTGACTGACTGTTTGACTCTCTGACTGGCTATTTCACTGACTGACTGAATGACTAAATGACTGACTGACACTGACTGACTGACTGCTTGACTACCTGACTGACTGCTTGACTGACTAACTGACTGGACAGGACTGACCGACTGACTGACTGACAGACTGACTGAATAAGGATGACTGACAGACTGACTGAATAAGGCTGACTGACTGACTGACTGACAGACTGACTGAATAAGGCTGACCGACTGACTGACTGCCTGACTGACTGACTGACTGAATAACTGACTGACTGACTGACTGAGACTGGACTGGACTGACTGACTGACTGAGACTGACTGACTGCTTTAGTGACTAACTGACTGCACAGGACTGACCGACTGACAGACTGACTGACTGCCTGACTGACTGAATGACTGACTGACTGAGACTAAATGTCTGACTGCTTGACTGACTGGCTGAAGGACTAACTGACTGACTGAGTGACTGACTGACTGGACTGACTGACTGAGACTGAATGACTGAGTGCTTGACTGATTGACTGTCAGACTGACTGACTGACTTCGCAAAAGGGAAAAATAAAAATAAAAGAATTATAAAATTAGAAAAAAATATTTGCATTTAAGATTTCCTTTCCGGCTGGGATTTGAACCCAGGGCGACACTCATGGAAGCCCAACGCTCTCGCCAATATACTATCGGATCTCTGTTGATCGGTGTCTTAATTATAATAAAAACAAAAAATGCACCTTAGTAATTATTGATCTAAAATCTTTGAAATCTAAAGGTCGAATGATTAAACTGACTCAGAATTTTCTTCCGTACATAAATAATCCATATTTGCAAAAGAAAGAAATTTAAAAAAAAAGAATCTTCAAATTAGAAGAGAAATATATACATGGAAGATTTTCTTTCCGGCCGGGACTCGAACCCAGTACCACGCGCTTGGAACCCAACGGTCTAGCCATTAGGCTATCGGAGCTCTGTCGATGGAAGTCTTAAATATAATAAAAACAAAAAATGCACCTTTTTAATTATTGATTCAAACACTTTGAAATCTACAGGTCAAATAATTAAACTGACTCAGAATTTTTCTCCCTACATAAATAATCAATATTCGCAAAAGAGAAAAATTAAAAAAAAAGAAGAAGAATTTTCAAATTAGAAACTAAAAATATAAATTGAAGATTTTCGCGCAGGCTGGGACTCGAACCCAGGGCCACTCGCTTGGAAGCCCAACACTCTAACCATTAGTCTATCGGATCTCTGTCGGTTGGAGTTTTAAATATAATAAAAACAAAAATGCACCTTGGTAATTATTTATTTAAACACTTTGAAATCTGCCGGTCGAAAAATTAAACTGACTCAGAATTTTCTTCCCTACATAAATAATCAATATTTGCAAAGGAAAGAAATTGAAAAAAAAAGAATTTTCAAATTACAAAAGAAATATAAACATTGAAGATATTCGCTGCGGCTGGGACTCGAACCCAGGCCACTCGCTTGGAAGACCAGCGGTCTAGCCATTAGGCTATCGGAGTTCTGTCGCGCGGAGTCTTACTGCCTGACTGAGGCTGCCTGACTGACTGACTGATACTGACTGACTGACTGACTCACTGACTGACCGAGACTGACTGACTGACTCACTGACTGACCGAGACTGACTGACTAACTGCCTGACTGACTTAGACTGGACTGACTGACAGACTGACTGACTGACAGACTGACTGACTGACTGACTAACTGACTGACTGAGACTGACTGACTGACTGCTTGACTGTCTGACTGACTATTTCACTGACTGACTGAATGACTAAATGACTGACTGATACTGACTGACTGACTGATACTGATTGACTGACTGACTCACTGACTGACCGAGACTGACTGACTGACCGAGACTGACTGACTGACTGCCTGACTGACTGAGACTGGACTGGACTGACTGACTGACTGACTGAGACTAAATGACTGACTGCTTGACTGACTGGCTGAATGACTAACTGACTGACTGAGACTGACTGACAGACTGCCTAACTGACTGAGTGACTGACTGATTGGACTGACTGACTGTCTGACTGAGACTGAATGACTGCCTGCTTGACTGACTGACTGGTCTGGACTGACCGACTGACAGACTGACTGACTGACTGAGACTGACTGACTGAATGACTAACTGACTGACTGACTGACAGAATGACTGAATGAGGCTAAGTGACTGACTGACAGAATGACTAGCTGACTGAGACTAAGTGAATAAATTGCTTGACTGACTGACTGAATGACTATCTGACTGACTGAGACTGACTGACTGACTGCCTGACTGACTGAGTGACTGACTGACTGGACTGACTGACTGACTGACTGAGACTGAATGACTGACTGCCTAACTGACTGGGTGACTGAATGACTAACTGACTGATTGACTGCTTAAGTGACTGACTGACTGACTGCTTGACTGACTGACTGGACTGGACTGACCGACTGACAGACTGACTGGCTGACAGAGACTGACTGATTGACTGTCGGACTGACTGACTGACTTCGCAAAAGGGAAAAATAAAAAAAAATTATCAAATTAGAAGAAAATACGTGCATTTAAGATTTTCGTTCCGGCTGGGATTCGAACCCAGGGCCACACGCATGGAAGCCCAACGCTCTCGCCAATGGACTATCGGATCTCGGTTGGCCGGTGTCTTAATTATAATAAAAACAAAAAATGCACCTTGGTAATTATTGATCTAAAATCTTTGAAATCTACAGGTCGAATAATTAAACTGACTCAGAATTTTCTTCCGTACATAAATAATCGATATTTGCAAAAGAAAGAAAATGAAAAAAAAAAGAATCTTCAAATTAGAAAAGAAATATATACATTGAAGATTTTCGTTCCGGCGTGGAGTCGAACCCAGGCCACTCGCTTGGAAGACCAGCTGTCTAGCCATTAGGCTATCGGAGCTCTATCGGTCAGAGTTTTAAATATAATAAAAACAAAAAATGCACCTTGGTGATTATTGATTCAAACACTTTGAAATCTGCGGGTCGAAAAATTAAACTGACTCAGAATTTTCTTCCCTACATAAATAATCAATACTTGTAAAAGAGAAAAATTAAAAGAAAAGAAGAAGAATTTTCAAATTAGAAACTAAAAATATACATTGAAGATTTTCGTTCAGGCTGGGACTCGAACCCAGGGCCACTCGCTTGGAAGCCCAACACTCTAACCATTAGTCTATCGGAGCTCTGTCGGTCGGAGTTTTAAATATAATAAAAACAAAAATGCACCTTGGTAATTATTTATTAAAACACTTTGAAATCTGCCGGTCGAAAAATTAAACTGACTCAGAATTTTCTTCCCTACATAAATAATCAATATTTGCAAAGGAAAGAAATTGAAAAAAAAAAGAATTTTCAAATTAGAAAAGAAATATATACATTGAACATATTCGCTCCGACTGGGACTCGAATTCAGACCACCCGCTTGGAAGACCAGCGGTCTAGCCATTAGGCTATCGGAGTTCTGTCGCGCGGAGTCTTACTGCCTGACTGAGGCTGCCTGACTGACTGACTGATACTGATTGACTGACTGACTCACTGACTGACCGAGACTGACTGACTGACTCACTGACTGACGAGACTGACTGACTAACTGCCTGACTGACTTAGACTGGACTGACTGACAGACTGACTGACTGACAGACTGACTGACTGACTGACTAACTGACTGACTGAATGACTAAATGACTGACTGATACTGACTGACTGACTGATACTGATTGACTGACTGACTCACTGACTGACTGACCGAGACTGACTGACTGACTGCCTGACTGACTGAGACTGGACTGGACTGACTGACTGACTGACTGAGACTAAATGACTGACTGCTTGACTGACTGGCTGAATGACTAACTGACTGACTGAGACTGACTGACAGACTGCCTAACTGACTGAGTGACTGACTGATTGGACTGACTGACTGTCTGACTGAGACTGAATGACTGACTGCTTGACTGATTGACTGGTCTGGACTGACCGACTGACAGACTGACTGACTGACTGAGACTGACTGACTGAATGACTAACTGACTGACTGACTGACAGAATGACTGAATGAGGCTAAGTGACTGACTGACAGAATGAGTAGCTGACTGAGACTAAGTGAATAAATTGCTTGACTGACTGACTGAATGACTAACTGACTGACTGAGACTGACTGACTGACTGCCTGACTGACTGAGTGACTGACTGACTGGACTGACTGACTGACTGACTGAGACTGAATGACTGACTGCCTAACTGACTGGGTGACTGAATGACTAACTGACTGATTGACTGCTTAAGTGACTGACTGACTGACTGCTTGACTGACTGACTGGACTGAACTGACCGACTGACAGACTGACTGGCTGACAGAGACTGACTGATTGACTGTCGGACTGACTGACTGACTTCGCAAAAGGGAAAAATAAAAAAAAATTATCAAATTAGAAGAAAATACGTGCATTTAAGATTTTCGTTCCGGCTGGGATTCGAACCCAGGGCCACACGCGTGGAAGCCCAACGCTCTCGCCAATGGACTATCGGATCTCGGTTGGCCGGTGTCTTAATTATAATAAAAACAAAAAATGCACCTTGGTAATTATTGATCTAAAATCTTTGAAATCTACAGGTCGAATAATTAAACTGACTCAGAATTTTCTTCCGTACATAAATAATCGATATTTGCAAAAGAAAGAAAATGAAAAAAAAAAGAATCTTCAAATTAGAAAAGAAATATATACATTGAAGATTTTCGTTCCGGAGTGGAGTCGAACCAAGGCCACTCGCTTGGAAGACCAGCTGTCTAGCCATTAGGCTATCGGAGCTCTATCGGTCAGAGTTTTAAATATAATAAAAACAAAAAGTGCACCTTGGTGATTATTGATTAAAACACTTTGAAATCTGCGGGTCGAAAAATTAAACTGACTCAGAATTTTCTTCCCTACATAAATAATCAATACTTGTAAAAGAGAAAAATTAAAAGAAAAGAAGAAGAATTTTCAAATTAGAAATTAAAGATATACATTGAAGATTTTCGTTCAGGCTGGGACTCGAACCCAGGGCCATTCGCTTGGAAGCCCAACACTCTAACCATTAGTCAATCGGAGCTCTGTCGGTCGGAGTTTTAAATATAATAAAAACAAAAATGCACCTTGGTAATTATTTATTTAAACACTTTGAAATCTGCCGGTCGAAAAATTAAACTGACTCAGAATTTTCTTCCCTACGTAAATAATCAATATTTGCAAAGGAAAGAAATTGAAAAAAAAAAGAATTTTCAAATTAGAAAAGAAATATATACATTGAAGATATTCGCTCCGACTGGGACTCGAATTCAGACCACCCGCTTGGAAGACCAGCGGTCTAGCCATTAGGCTATTGGAGTTCTGTCGAGCGGAGTCTTACTGCCTGACTGAGACTGCCTGACTGACAGACTGACTCACTGACTGACTAATACTGACTGACTGACTGACTCACTGACTGACCGAGACTGACTGACTGACTCATTGACTGATCGAGACTGACTGACTAACTGCCTGACTGACTGGACTGACTGACTGACTGACTGACTGACTGACTGACTAACTGACTGACTGAGACTGACTGACTGTCTGACTGACTATATCACTGACTGACTGAATGACTAATTGACTGACTGACACTGACTGACTGACTGCTTGACTGCCTGACTGACTGCTTGACTGACTAACTGACTGGACAGGACTGACCGACTGACTGACTGACAGACTGACTGAATAAGGCTGACTGACTGACTGACTGACAGACTGACTGAATAAGGCTGACTGACTGACTGACTGACTGACTGAATGACTGACTGACTGACTGACTGAGACTGACTGACTGACTGACTGAGACTGGACTGGACTGACTGACTGACTGACTGACTGACTGAGACTGACTGACTGACTGACTGAGACTGACTGAGACTGACTGAGACTGACTGACTGACTGACTGAGACTGACTGACTGTCTAACTGACTGAGTGACTGACTGACTGGACTGACTGACTGAGACTGAATGACTGAGTGCTTGACTGATTGACTGTCGGACTGACTGACTGACTTCGCAAAAGGGAAAAATAAAGAAAAAAGAATTATCAAATTAGAAAAAAATACTTGCATTTAAGATTTCCTTTCCGGCTTGGATTTGAACCCAGGGCGACACGCATGGAAGCCCAACGCTCTCGCCAATATACTATCGGATCTCTGTTGGTCGGTGTCTTAATTATAATAAAAACAAAAAATGCACCTTGGTAATTATTGATCTAAATACTTTGAAATCTAAAGGTCGAATGATTAAACTGACACAGAATTTAATTCCGTACATAAATAATCAATATTTGCAAAAGAAAGAAATTGAAAAAAAAAGAATCTTCAAATTAGAAAAGAAATATATACATTGAAGATTTTCGTTCCGGCCGGGACTCGACCCCAGTACCACGCGCTTGGAACTCAACGGTCTAGCCATTAGGCTATCGGAGCTCTGTCGATTGAAGTCTTAAATATAATAAAAACAAAAAATGCACCTTTTTAATTATTGATTCAAACACTTTGAAATATACAGGTCGAATAATTAAACTGACTCAGAATTTTTCTCCCTACATAAATAATCAATATTCGCAAAAGAGAAAAATTAAAAAAAAGAAGAAGAATTTTCAAATTAGAAACTAAAAATATAAATTGAAGATTTTCGCGCTGGCTGGGACTCGAACCCAGGGCCACTCGCTTGGAAGCGCACCACTCTAGCCATTAGTCTAGCAGAGCTCTGACGATTGAAGTTTTAAATATAATAAAATCAAAAAATGCACCTTGGTAATTATTTATCTAAACACTTTTTCGCGTTTCGAAAAATTAAACTGACTCAGAATTTTCTTCCCTACATAAATAATCAATATTTGCAAAAGAAAAAAATTGAAAAAAAAAAGAAATTTCAAATTCGAAGAGAAATATATACATTGAAGATATTCGTTCCGGCTGGGACTCGAACCCAGGCCATTCGCTTGGAAGACCAACAGTCTAGCCATTAGCTATCGGAGTTCTGTCGGTCGGAGTCTTACTGCCTGACTGAGACTGCCTGACTGACAGACTGACTGAATGACTGACTGATACTGACTGACTGACTGATACTGACTGAATGACTGACTCACTGACTGACCGAGACTGACTGACTGACTGCCTGACTGACTGAGACTGGACTGGACTGACTGACTGACTGACTGACTGAGACTAAATGACTGACTGCTTGACTGACTGGCTGAATGCCTAACTGACTGACTGAGACTGACTGACTGACTGCCTAACTGACTGAGTGACTGACTGATTGGACTGACTGACTGTCTGACTGAGACTGAATGACTGACTGCTTGACTGACTGACTGGTCTGGACTGACCGACTGACAGACTGACTGACTGACTGAGACTGACTGACTGAATGACTAACTGACTGACTGACTGACAGACTGACTGAATGAGGCTGAGTGACTGACTGACTGCCCGACTGACTGACTGAATGAATGACTAACTGACTGAGACTAAGTGACTAAATTGCTTGACTGACAGACTGAATGACTTACTGACTGACTGAGACTGACTGACTGACTGGACTGACTGACTGAGACTGAATGACTGACTGCCTAACTGACTGAGTGACTGAATGACAAACTGACTGATTGACTGCTTAAGTGATTGACTGAGTGACTGCTTGACTGACTGACTGGACTGGACTGACCGACTGACAGACTGACTGGCTGACAGAGACTGACTGATTGACTGTCGGACTGACTGACTGACTTCGCAAAAGGGAAAAATAAAAAAAAAAGAATTATCAAATTAGAAAAAAATACTTGCATTTAAGATTTCCTTTCCGGCTTGGATTTGAACCCACGGCGACACGCATAGAAGCCCAACGCTCTCGCCAATATACTATCGGATCTCTGTTGGTCGGTGTCTTAATTATAATAAAAACAAAAAATGCACCTTGGTAATTATTGATCTAAAACCTTTGAAATCTAAAGGTCGAATGATTAAACTGACACAGAATTTTCTTCCGTACATAAATAATCGATATTTGCAAAAGAAAGAAATTGAAAAAAAAAAAGAATCTTCAAATTAGAAAAGAAATATATACATTGAAGATTTTCGTTCCGGCCGGGACTCGACCCCAGTACCACGCGCTTGGCACTCAAAGGTCTAGCCATTAGGCTATCGGAGCTCTGTCGATTGAAGTCTTAAATATAATAAAAACAAAAAATGCACCTTTTTAATTATTGATTGAAACACTTTGAAATATACAGGTCGAATAATTAAACTGACTCAGAATTTTTCTCCCTACATAAATAATCAATATTCGCAAAAGAGAAAAATTAAAAAAAAAGAAGAAGAATTTTCAAATTAGAAACTAAAAATATAAATTGAAGATTTTCGCGCAGGCTGGGACTCGAACCCAGGGCCACTCGCTTGGAAGCCCAACACTATAACCACTAGTCTATCGGATCTCTGTCGGTTGGAGTTTTAAATATAATAAAAACAAAAATGCACCTTGGTAATTATTTATTTAAACACTTTGAAATCTGCCGGTCGAAAAATTAAACTGACTCAGAATTTTCTTCCCTACATAAATAATCAATATTTGCAAAGGAAAGAAATTGAAAAAAAAAGAATTTTCAAATTAGAAAAGAAATATAAACATTGAAGATATTCGCTGCGGCTGGGACTCGAACCCAGGCCACTCGCTTGGAAGACCAGCGGTCTAGCCATTAGGCTATCGGAGTTCTGTCGCGCGGAGTCTTACTGCCTGACTGAGGCTGCCTGACTGACTGACTGATACTGACTGACTGACTGACTCACTGACTGACCGAGACTGACTGACTGACTCACTGACTGACCGAGACTGACTGACTAACTGCCTGACTGACTTAGACTGGACTGACTGACAGACTGACTGACTGACAGACTGACTGACTGACTGACTAACTGACTGACTGAGACTGACTGACTGACTGCTTGACTGTCTGACTGACTATTTCACTGACTGACTGAATGACTAAATGACTGACTGATACTGACTGACTGACTGATACTGATTGGCTGACTGACTCACTGACTGACCGAGACTGACTGACTGACCGAGACTGACTGACTGACTGCCTGACTGACTGAGACTGGACTGGACTGACTGACTGACTGAGACTAAATGACTGACTGCTTGACTGACTGGCTGAATGACTAACTGACTGACTGATACTGAATGACTGACTCACTGACTGACCAAAACTGACTGACTAACTGCCTGACTGACTGAGACTGGACTGACTGACTGACTGATTGACTGACTGACTGCTTGACTCTCTGACTGGCTATTTCACTGACTGACTGAATGACTAAATGACTGACTGACACTGACTGACTGACTGCTTGACTACCTGACTGACTGCTTGACTGACAAACAGACTGGACAGGACTGACCGACTGACTGACTGACAGACTGACTGAATAAGGATGACTGACAGACTGACTGAATAAGGCTGACTGACTGACTGACTGACAGACTGACTGAATAAGGCTGACCGACTGACTGACTGCCTGACTGACTGACTGACTGAATGACTGACTGACTGACTGACCGAGACTGACTGACTGACTGACTGAGACTGGACTGGACTGACTGACTGACTGACTGACTGAGACTGACTGACTGCTTTAGTGACTAACTGACTGCACAGGACTGACCGACTGACTGACTGACTGACTGCCTGACTGACTGACTGACTGAATGACTGACTGACTGAGACTAAATGACTGACTGCTTGACTGACTATCTGAAGGACTAACTGACTGACTAAGTGACTGACTGACTGGACTGACTGACTGAGACAGAATGACTGAGTGCTTCACTGATTGACTGTCAGACAGACTGACTGACTTCGCAAAAGGGAAAATAAAAAAAAAAAAGAATTATAAAATTAGAAAAAAATATTTGAATTTAAGATTTCCTTTCCGGCTGGGATTTGAACCCAGGGCGACACTCATGGAAGCCCAACTCTCTCGCCAATATACTATCGGATCTCTGTTGATCGGTGTCTTAATTATAATAAAAACAAAAAATGCACCTTAGTAATTATTGATCTAAAATCTTTGAAATCTAAAGGTCGAATGATTAAACTGACTCAGAATTTTCTTCCGTACATAAATAATCCATATTTGCAAAAGAAAGAAATTGAAAAAAAAAAAGAATCTTCAAATTAGAAGAGAAACATATACATGGAAGATTTTCGTTCCGGCCGGGACTCGAACCCAGTACCACGCGCTTGGAACCCAAAGGTCTAGCCATTAGGCTATCGGAGCTCTGTCGATGGAAGTCTTAAATATAATAAAAACAAAAATGCACCTTGGTAATTATTGATTCAAACACTTTGAAATTTACAGGTCGAATAATTAAACTGACTCAGAATTTTTCTCCCTACATAAATAATCAATAATTGCAAAGGAAAGAAATTGAAAAAAAAAAGAATTTTCAAATTAGAAAAGAATTATATACATTGAAGATATTCGCTCCGGCTGGGACTCGAACCCAGGCCACTCGCTTGGAAGACCAGCGGTCTAGCCATTAGGCTATCGGAGTTCTGTCGAGCGGAGTCTTACTGCCTGACTGATACTGCCTGACTGACAGACTGACTCACTGACTGACTGATACTGACTGACAGACTCACTGACTGACCGAGACTGACTGACTAACTGCCTGACTGACTGAGACTGGACAGGACTGACCGACTGACTGACTGACAGACTTACTGAATAAGGATGACTGACAGACTGACTGAATAAGGCTGACTGACTGCCTGACTGACTGACTGACTGAATGACTGACTGACTGACTGACCGAGACTGACTGACTGACTGACTGAGACTGGACTGGACTGACTGACTGACTGACTGACTGACTGCTTTAGTGACTAACTGACTGCACAGGACTGACCGACTGACTGACTGACTGACTGACTGAGACTAAATGACTGACTGCTTGATTGACTGGCTGAAGGACTAACTGACTGACTGACTGGACTGACTGACTAAGACTGAATGACTGAGTGCTTGACTGATTGACTGTCAGACTGACTGACTGACTTCGCAAAAGGGAAAAATAAAAAAAAAAGAATTATAAAATTTGAAAAAAATATTTGCATTTAAGATTTCCTTTCCGGCCGGGACTCGAACCCAGTACCACGCGCTAGGAACCCAACGGTCTAGCCATTAGGCTATCGGAGCTCTGTCGATGGAAGTCTTAAATATAATAAAAACAAAAAATGCACCTTGGTAATTATTGATTCAAACACTTTGAAATTTACAGGTCGAATAATTAAACTGACTCAGAATTTTTCTCCCTACATAAATAATCAATATTCGCAAAAGAGAAAAATTAAAAAAAAAAGAAGAAGAAATTTCAAATTAGAAACTAAAAGTATACATTGAAGATTTTCGTTCAGGCTGGGACTCGAACCCAGGGCCACTCGCTTGGAAGCCTAACACTCTAGCCATTAGTCTATGGGAGCTCTGTCGGTGGGAGTTTTAAATATAATAAAAACAAAAAATGCACCTTGGTAATTGTTTATTTAAACACTTTGAAATCTTCGTGTCGAAAAATTAAACTGACTCAGAATTTTCTTCCCTACATAAATAATCAATAATTGCAAAGGAAAGAAATTGAAAAAAAAAGAATTTTCAAATTAGAAAAGAAATATATACATTGAAGATATTCGCTCCGGCTGGGACTCGATCCCAGGCCACTCGCTTGGAAGACCAGCGGTCTAGCCATTGGGCTATCGGAGTTCTGTCGAGCGGAGTCTTACTGCCTGACTGATACTGCCTGACTGACAGACTGACTCACTGACTGACTGATACTGACTGAATGACTCACTGACTGACCGAGACTGACTGACTAACTGCCTGACTGACTGAGACTGGACTGACTGACTGACTGACTGACTGAATGACTAACTGACTGACTGAGACTGACTGACTGACTGCTTGACTACCTGACTGACTGCTTGACTTGCAAACTGACTGGACAGGACTGACCGACTGACTGACTGACAGACTGACTGAATAAGGCTGACTGACTGACTGACTGACAGACTGACTGAATAAGGCTGACCGACTGACTGACTGCCTGACTGACTGACTGACTGAATGACTGACTGACTGACTGACCGAGACTGACTGACTGACTGACTGAGACTGGACTGGACTGACTGACTGACTGACTGACTGAGACTGGACTGGACTGACTGACTGACTGACTGACTGAGACTGACTGACTGCTTTAGTGACTAACTGACTGCACAGGACTGACCGACTGACTGACTGACTGACTGCCTGACTGACTGACTGACTGAATGACTGACTGACTGAGACTAAATGACTGACTGCTTGACTGACTGGCTGAAGGACTAACTGACTGACTGAGTGACTGACTGACTGGACTGACTGACTGAGACTGAATGACTGAGTGCTTGACTGATTGACTGTCAGACTGACTGACTGACTTCGCAAAAGGGAAAAATAAAAAAAAAAGAATTATAAAATTAGAAAAAAATATTTGCATTTAAGATTTCCTTTCCGGCTGGGATTTGAACCCAGGGCGACACTCATGGAAGCCCAACGATCTCGCCAATATACTTTCGGATCTCTGTTGATCGGTGTCTTAATTATAATAAAAACAAAAAATGCACCTTAGTAATTATTGATCTAAAATCTTTGAAATCTAAAGGTCGAATGATTAAACTGACTCAGAATTTTCTTCCGTACATAAATAATCCATATTTGCAAAAGAAAGAAATTGAAAAAAAAAAGAATCTCCAAATTAGAAGAGAAATATATACATGGAAGATTTTCCTTCCGGCCGGGACTCGAACCCAGTACCACGCGCTTGGAACCCAACGGTCTAGACATTAGGCTATCGGAGCTCTGTCGATGGAAGTCTTAAATATAATAAAAACAAAAAATGCACCTTGGTAATTATTGATTCAAACACTTTGAAATTTACAGGTCGAATAATTAAACTGACTCAGAATTTTTCTCCCTACATAAATAATCAATATTCGCAAAAGAGAAAAATTAAAAAAAAAGAAGAAGAAATTTCAAATTAGAAACTAAAAGTATACATTGAAGATTTTCGTTCAGGCTGGGACTCGAACCCAGGGCCACTCGCTTGGAAGCCTAACACTCTAGCCATTAGTCTATGGGAGCTGTGTCGGTGGGAGTTTTAAATATAATAAAAACAAAAAATGCACCTTGGTAATTGTTTATTTAAACACTTTGAAATCTTCGTGTCGAAAAATTAAACTGACTCAGAATTTTCTTTCCTACATAAATAATCAATAATTGCAAAGGAAAGAAATTGAAAAAAAAAAGAATTTTCAAATTAGAAAAGAAATATATACATTGAAGATATTCGCTCCGGCTGGGACTCGAACCCAGGCCACTCGCTTGGAAGACCAGCGGTCTAGCCATTAGGCTATCGGAGTTCTGTCGAGCGGAGTCTTACTGCCTGACTGATACTGCCTGACTGACAGACTGACTCACTGACTGACTGATACTGACTGACTCACTGACTGACCGAGACTGACTGACTAACTGCCTGACTGACTGAGACTGGACTGACTGACTGACTGACTGACTGACTGACTAACTGAATGACTGAGACTGACTGACTGACTGCTTTACTCTCTGACTGGCTATTTCACTGACTGACTGAATGACTAAATGACTGACTGACACTGACTGACTGACTGCTTGACTACCTGACTGACTGCTTGACTGACTAACTGACTGAACAGGACTGACCGACTGACTGACTGACAGACTTACTGAATAAGGATGACTGACAGACTGACTGAATAAGGCTGACTGACTGACTGACTGACAGACTGACTGAATAAGGCTGATCGACTGACTGACTGCCTGACTGACTGACTGACTGAATGACTGACTGACTGACTGACCGAGACTGACTGACTGACTGACTGAGACTGGACTGGACTGACTGACTGACTGACTGCTTTAGTGACTAACTGACTGCACAGGACTGACCGACTGACTGACTGACTGACTGCCTGACTGACTGACTGACTGAATGACTGACTGACTGAGACTAAATGACTGACTGCTTGACTGACTGGCTGAAGGACTAACTGACTGACTGACTGGACTGACTGACTGACTGACTGACTGAATGACTGACTGACTGAGACTAAATGACTGACTGCTTGACTTCGCAAAAGGGAAAAATAAAAAAAAAGAATTATAAAATTAGAAAAAAATATTTGCATTTAAGATTTCCTTTCCGGCCGGGACTCGAACCCAGTACCACGCGCTAGGAACCCAACGGTCTAGCCATTAGGCTATCGGAGCTCTGTCGATGGAAGTCTTAAATATAATAAAAACAAAAAATGCACCTTGGTAATTGTTTATTTAAACACTTTGAAATCTTCGTGTCGAAAAATTAAACTGACTCAGAATTTTCTTCCCTACATAAATAATCAATAATTGCAAAGGAAAGAAATTGAAAAAAAAAGAATTTTCAAATTAGAAAAGAAATATATACATTGAAGATATTCGCTCCGGCTGGGACTCGAACTCAGGCCACTCGCTTGGAAGACCAGCGGTCTAGCCATTAGGCTATCGGAGTTCTGTCGAGCGGAGTCTTACTGCCTGACTGATACTGCCTGACTGACAGACTGACTCACTGACTGACTGATACTGACTGACTGACTCACTGACTGACCGAGACTGACTGACTAACTGCCTGACTGACTGAGACTGGACTGACTGACTGACTGACTGAGTGACTGACTAACTGACTGACTGAGACTGACTGACTGACTGCTTGACTACCTGACTGACTGCTTGACTGACAAACTGACTGGACAGGACTGACCGACTGACTGACTGACAGACTGACTGAATAAGGATGACTGACAGACTGACTGAATAAGGCTGACTGACTGACTGACTGACAGACTGACTGAATAAGGCTGACCGACTGACTGACTGACTGACTGACTGACTGACTGAATGACTGAGTGACTGACTGACCGAGACTGACTGACTGACTGACTGAGACTGGACTGGACTGACTGACTGACTGACTGACTGAGACTGGACTGGACTGACTGACTGACTGACTGACTGAGACTGACTGACTGCTTTAGTGACTAACTGACTGCACAGGACTGACCGACTGACTGACTGACTGACTGCCTGACTGACTGACTGACTGAATGACTGACTGACTGAGACTAAATGACTGACTGCTTGACTGACTGGCTGAAGGACTAACTGACTGACTGAGTGACTGACTGACTGAGACTGAATGACTGAGTGCTTGACTGATTGACTGTCAGACTGACTGACTGACTTCGCAAAAGGGAAAAATAAAAAAAAAGAATTATAAAATTAGAAAAAAATATTTGCATTTAAGATTTCCTTTCCGGCCGGGACTCGAACCCAGTACCACGCGCTAGGAACCCAACGGTCTAGCCATTAGGCTATCGGAGCTCTGTCGATGGAAGTCTTAAATATAATAAAAACAAAAAATGCACCTTGGTAATTATTGATTCAAACACTTTGAAATTTACAGGTCGAATAATTAAACTGACTCAGAATTTTTCTCCCTACATAAATAATCAATATTCGCAAAAGAGAAAAATTTAAAAAAAAAGAAGAAGAAATTTCAAATTAGAAACTAAAAGTATACATTGAAGATTTTCGTTCAGGCTGGGACTCGAACCCAGGGCCACTCGCTTGGAAGCCTAACACTCTAGCCATTAGTCTATGGGAGCTCTGTCGGTGGGAGTTTTAAATATAATAAAAACAAAAAATGCACCTTGGTAATTGTTTATTTAAACACTTTGAAATCTTCGTGTCGAAAAATTAAACTGACTCAGAATTTTCTTCCCTACATAAATAATCAATAATTGCAACGGAAAGAAATTGAAAAAAAAAAGAATTTTCAAATTAGAAAAGAAATATATATACATTAAAGATATTCGCTCCGGCTGGGACTCGAACCCAGGCCACTCGCTTGGAAGACCAGCGGTCTAGCCATTAGGCTATCGGAGTTCTGTCGAGCGGAGTCTTACTGCCTGACTGATACTGCCTGACTGACAGACTGACTCACTGACTGACTGATACTGACTCACTGACTCACTGACTGACCGAGACTGACTGACTAACTGCCTGACTGACTGAGACTGGACTGACTGACTGACTGACTGACTGACTGACTAACTGACTGACTGAGACTGACTGACTGACTGCTTGACTCTCTGACTGGCTATTTCACTGACTGACTGAATGACTAAATGACTGACTGACACTGACTGACTGACTGCTTGACTACCTGACTGACTGCTTGACTGACTAACTGACTGGACAGGACTGACCGACTGACTGACTGACAGACTGACTGAATAAGGATGACTGACAGACTGACTGAATAAGGCTGACTGACTGACTGACTGACAGACTGACTGAATAAGGCTGACCGACTGACTGACTGCCTGACTGACTGACTGACTGAATGACTGACTGACTGACTGACCGAGACTGACTCACTGACTGACTGAGACTGGACTGGACTGACTGACTGACTGAGACTGACTGACTGCTTTAGTGACTTACTGACTGCACAGGACTGACCGACTGACTGACTGACTGACTGCCTGACTGACTGACTGACTGAATGACAGACTGACTGAGACTAAATGACTGACTGCTTGACTGACTGGCTGAAGGACTAACTGACTGACTGAGTGACTGACTGACTGGACTGACTGACTGAGACTGAATGACTGAGTGCTTGACTGATTGACTGTCAGACTGACTGACTGACTTCGCAAAAGGGAAAAATAAAAAAAAAGAATTATAAAATTAGAAAAAAATCTTTGCATTTAAGATTTCCTTTCCGGCTGGGATTTGAACCCAGGGCGACACTCATGGAAGCCCAACGCTCTCGCCAATATACTATCGGATCTCTGTTGATCGGTATCTTAATTATAATAAAAAGAAAAAATGCACCTTAGTAATTATTGATATAAAATCTTTGAAATCTAAAGGTCGAATGATTAAACTGACTCAGAATTTTCTTCCGTACATAAATAATCCATATTTGCAAAAGAAAGAAATTGAAAAAAAAAAAGAATCTTCAAATTAGAAGAGAAATATATACATGGAAGATTTTCGTTCCGGCCGGGACTCGAACCCAGTACCACGCGCTTAGAACCCAACGGTCTAGCCATTAGGCTATCGGAGCTCTGTCGATGGAAGTCTTAAATATAATAAAAACAAAAAATGCACCTTGGTAATTATTGATTCAAACACTTTGAAATTTACAGGTCGAATAATTAAACTGACTCAGAATTTTTCTCCCTACATAAATAATCAATATTCGCAAAAGAGAAAAATTAAAAAAAAAAGAAGAAGAAATTTCAAATTAGAAACTAAAAGTATACATTGAAGATTTTCTTTCAGGCTGGGACTCGAACCCAGGGCCACTCGCTTGGAAGCCTAACACTCTAGCCATTAGTCTATGGGAGCACTGTCGGTGGGAGTTTTAAATATAATAAAAACAAAAAATGCACCTTGGTAATTGTTTATTTAAACACTTTGAAATCTTCGTGTCGAAAAATTAAACTGACTCAGAATTTTCTTCCCTACATAAATAATCAATAATTGCAAAGGAAAGAAATTGAAAAAAAAAAGAATTTTCAAATTAGAAAAGAAATATATACATTGCAGATATTCGCTCCGGCTGGGACTCGAACCCAGGCCACTCGCTTGGAAGACCAGCGGTCAAGCCATTTGGCTATCGGAGTTCTGTCGAGCGGAGTCTTACTGCCTGACTGATACTGCCTGACTGACAGACTGACTCACTGACTGACTGATACTGACTGACTGACTCACTGACTGACCGAGACTGACTGACTCACTGCCTGACTGACTGAGACTGGACTGACTGACTGACTGACTGACTGACTGACTAACTGACTGACTGACTGAGACTGACTGACTGACTGCTTGACTCTCTGACTGGCTATTTCACTGACTGACTGAATGACTAAATGACTGACTGACACTGACTGACTGACTGCTTGACTGACTAACTGACTGGACAGGACTGACAGACTGACTGAATAAGGATGACTGACAGACTGACTGAATAAGGCTGACTGACTGACTGACTGACAGACTGACTGAATAAGGCTGACCGACTGACTGACTGCCTGACTGACTGACTGACTGAATGACTGACTGACTGACTGACCGAGACTGACTGACTGAGACTGGACTGGACTGACTGACTGACTGACTGACTGAGACTGACTGACTGCTTTAGTGACTAACTGACTGCACAGGACTGACCGACTGACTGACTGACTGACTGCCTGACTGACTGACTGACTGACTGAGACTAAATGACTGACTGCTTGACTGACTGGCTGAAGGACTAACTGACTGACTGAGTGACTGACTGACTGGACTGACTGACTGAGACTGAATGACTGAGTGCTTGACTGATTGACTGTCAGACTGACTGACTGACTTCGCAAAAGGGAAAAATAAAAAAAAAAGAATTATAAAATTAGAAAAAAATATTTGCATTTAAGATTTCCTTTCCGGCTGGGATTTGAACCCAGGGCGACACTCATGGAAGCCCAACGCTCTCGCCAATATACTATCGGATCTCTGTTGATCGGTGTCTTAATTATAATAAAAACAAAAAATGCACCTTAGTAATTATTGATCTAAAATCTTTGAAATCTAAAGGTCGAATGATTAAACTGACTCAGAATTTTCTTCCGTACATAAATAATCCATATTTGCAAAAGAAAGAAATTGAAAAAAAAAAGAATCTTCAAATTAGAAGAGAAATATATACATGGAAGATTTTCGTTCCGGCCGGGACTCGAACCCAGTACCACGCGCTTGGAACCCAACGGTCTAGCCATTAGGCTATCGGAGCTCTGTCGATGGAAGTCTTAAATATAATAAAAACAAAAAATGCACCTTGGTAATTATTGATTCAAACACTTTGAAATTTACAGGTCGAATAATTAAACTGACTCAGAATTTTTCTAACTACATAAATAATCAATATTCGCAAAAGAGAAAAATTAAAAAAAAAAAAAGAAGAAATTTCAAATTAGAAACTAAAAGTATACATTGAAGATTTTCGTTCAGGCTGGGACTCGAACCCAGGGCCACTCACTTGGAAGCCTAACACTCTAGCCATTAGTCTATGGGAGCTCTGTCGGTGGGAGTTTTAAATAAAATGAAAACAAAAAATGCACCTTGGTAATTGTTTATTTAAACACTTTGAAATCTTCGTGTCGAAAAATTAAACTGACTCAGAATTTTCTTCCCTACATAAATAATCAATAATTGCAAAGGAAAGAAATCGAAAAAAAAAGAATTTTCAAATTAGAAAAGAAATATATACATTGAAGATATTCGCTCCGGCTGGGACTCGAACCCAGGCCACTCGCTTGGAAGACCAGCGGTCTAGCCATTAGACTATCGGAGCTCTGTCGAGCGGAGTCTTACTGCCTGACTGATACTGCCTGACTGACAGACTGACTCACTGACTGACTGATACTGACTGACTGACTCACTGACTGACCGAGACTGACTGACTAACTGCCTGACTGACTGAGACTGGACTGACTGACTGACTGACTGACTGACTGACTAACTGACTGACTGAGACTGACTGACTGACTGCTTGACTCTCTGACTGGCTATTTCACTGACTGACTGAATGACTAAATGACTGACTGACACTGACTGACTGACTGCTTGACTGACTAACTGACTGGACAGGACTGACAGACTGACTGAATAAGGATGACTGACAGACTGACTGAATAAGGCTGACTGACTGACTGACTGACAGACTGACTGAATAAGGCTGACCGACTGACTGACTGCCTGACTGACTGAATGACTGACTGACTGACTGACCGAGACTGACTGACTGACTGACTGAGACTGGACTGGACTGACTGACTGACTGACTGACTGAGACTGACTGACTGCTTTAGTGACTAACTGACTGCACAGGACTGACCGACTGACTGACTGACTGACTGCCTGACTGACTGACTGACTGAATGACTGACTGACTGAGACTAAATGACTGACTGCTTGACTGACTGGCTGAAGGACTAACTGACTGACTGAGTGACTGACTGACTGGACTGACTGACTGAGACTGAATGACTGAGTGCTTGACTGACTGACTGTCAGACTGACTGACTGACTTCGCAAAAGGGAAAAATAAAAAAAAAAGAATTATAAAATTAGAAAAAAATATTTGCATTTAAGATTTCCTTTCCGGCTGGGATTTGAACCCAGGGCGACACTCCTGGAAGCCCAACGCTCTCGCCAATATACTATCGGATCTCTGTTGATCGGTGTCTTAATTATAATAAAAACAAAAAATGCACCTTAGTAATTATTGATCTAAAATCTTTGAAATCTAAAGGTCGAATGATTAAACTGACTCAGAATTTTCTTCCGTACATAAATAATCCATATTTGCAAAAGAAAGAAATTGAAAAAAAAGAATCTTCAAATTAGAAGAGAAATATATACATGGAAGATTTTCGTTCCGGCCGGGACTCGAACCCAGTACCACGCGCTTGGAACCCAACGGTCTAGCCATTAGGCTATCGGAGCTCTGTCGATGGAAGTCTTAAATATGATAAAAACAAAAAATGCACCTTGGTAATTATTGATTCAAGCACTTTGAAATTTACAGGTCGAATAATTAAACTGACTCAGAATTTTTCTCCCTACATAAATAATCAATATTCGCAAAAGAGAAAAATTTAAAAAAAAAGAAGAAGAAATTTCAAATTAGAAACTAAAAGTATACATTGAAGATTTTCGTTCAGGCTGGGACTCGAACCCAGGGCCACTCGCTTGGAAGCCTAACACTCTAGCCATTAGTCTATGGGAGCTCTGTCGGTGGGAGTTTTAAATAAAATAAAAACAAAAAATGCACCTTGGTAATTGTTTATTTAAACACTTTGAAATCTTCGTGTCGAAAAATTAAACTGACTCAGAATTTTCTTCCCTACATAAATAATCAATCATTGCAAAGGAAAGAAATTGAAAAAAAAAGAATTTTCAAATTAGAAAAGAAATATATACATTGAAGATATTCGCTCCGGCAGGGACTCGAACCCAGGCCACTCGCTTGGAAGACCAGCGGTCTAGCCATTAGACTATCGGAGCTCTGTCGAGCGGAGTCTTACTGCCTGACTGATACTGCCTGACTGACAGACTGACTCACTGACTGACTGATACTGACTGACTGACTCACTGACTGACCAAAACTGACTGACTAACTGCCTGACTGACTGAGACTGGACTGACTGACTGACTGATTGACTGACTGACTGCTTGACTCTCTGACTGGCTATTTCACTGACTGACTGAATGACTAAATGACTGACTGACACTGACTGACTGACTGCTTGACTACCTGACTGACTGCTTGACTGACAAACTGACTGGACAGGACTGACCGACTGACTGACTGACAGACTGACTGAATAAGGATGACTGACAGACTGACTGAATAAGGCTGACTGACTGACTGACTGACAGACTGACTGAATAAGGCTGACCGACTGACTGACTGCCTGACTGACTGACTGACTGAATGACTGACTGAGACTGGACTGGACTGACTGACTGACTGAGACTAGACTGGACTGACTGACTGACTGACTGACTGAGACTGACTGACTGCTTTAGTGACTAACTGACTGCACAGGACTGACCGACTGACTGACTGACTGACTGCCTGACTGACTGACTGACTGAATGACTGACTGACTGAGAATAAATGACTGACTGCTTGACTGACTGGCTGAAGGACTAACTGACTGACTGAGTGACTGACTGACTGGACTGACTGACTGAGACAGAATGACTGAGTGCTTGACTGATTGACTGTCAGACTGACTGACTGACTTCGCAAAAGGGAAAAATAAAAAAAAAAAGAATTATAAAATTAGAAAAAAATATTTGCATTTAAGATTTCCTTTCCGGCTGGGATTTGAAACCAGGGCGACACTCATGGAAGCCCAACGCTCTCGCCAATATACTTTCGGATCTCTGTTGATCGGTGTCTTAATTATAATAAAAACAAAAAATGCACCTTAGTAATTATTGATCTAAAATCTTTGAAATCTAAAGGTCGAATGATTAAACTGACTCAGAATTTTCTTCCGTACATAAATAATCCATATTTGCAAAAGAAAGAAATTGAAAAAAAAGAATCTTCAAATTAGAAGAGAAATATATACATGGAAGATTTTCGTTCCGGCCGGGACTCGAACCCAGTACCACGCGCTTGGAACCCAACGGTCTAGCCATTAGGCTATCGGAGCTCTGTCGATGGAAGTCTTAAATATAATAAAAACAAAAAATGCACCTTGGTAATTATTGATTCAAACACTTTGAAATTTACAGGTCGAATAATTAAACTGACTCAGAATTTTTCTCCCTACATAAATAATCAATATTCCCAAAAGAGAAAAATTAAAAAAAAAGAAGAAGAAATTTCAAATTAGAAACTAAAAGTATACATTGAAGATTTTCGTTCAGGCTGGGACTCGAACCCAGGCCACTCGCTTGGAAGACCAGCGGTCTAGCCATTAGGCTATCGGAGTTCTGTCGAGCGGAGTCTTACTGCCTGACTGATACTGCCTGACTGACAGACTGACTCACTGACTGACTGATACTGACTGACTGACTCACTGACTGACCGAGACTGACTGACTAACTGCCTGACTGACTGAGACTGGACTGACTGACTGACTGACTGACTGACTGACTAACTGACTGACTGAGACTGACTGACTGACTGCTTGACTCTCTGACTGGCTATTTCACTGACTGACTGAATGACTAAATGACTGACTGACACTGACTGACTGACTGAATGACTGACTGACTGAGACTAAATGACTGACTGCTTGACTGACTGGCTGAAGGACTAACTGACTGACTGACTGGACTGACTGACTGACTGACTGAATGACTGACTGACTGAGACTAAATGACTGACTGCTTGACTTCGCAAAAGGGAAAAATAAAAAAAAAAGAATTATAAAATTAGAAAAAAATATTTGCATTTAAGATTTCCTTTCCGGCCGGGACTCGAACCCAGTACCACGCGCTAGGAACCCAACGGTCTAGCCATTAGGCTATCGGAGCTCTGTCGATGGAAGTCTTAAATATAATAAAAACAAAAAATGCACCTTGGTAATTGTTTATTTAAACACTTTGAAATCTTCGTGTCGAAAAATTAAACTGACTCAGAATTTTCTTCCCTACATAAATAATCAATAATTGCAAAGGAAAGAAATTGAAAAAAAAAGAATTTTCAAATTAGAAAAGAAATATATACATTGAAGATATTCGCTCCGGCTGGGACTCGAACCCAGGCCACTCGCTTGGAAGACCAGCGGTCTAGCCATTAGGCTATCGGAGTTCTGTCGAGCGGAGTCTTACTGCCTGACTGATACTGCCTGACTGACAGACTGACTCACTGACTGACTGATACTGACTGACTGACTCACTGACTGACCGAGACTGACTGACTAACTGCCTGACTGACTGAGACTGGACTGACTGACTGACTGACTGAGTGACTGACTAACTGACTGACTGAGACTGACTGACTGACTACTTGACTACCTGACTGACTGCTTGACTGACAAACTGACTGGACAGGACTGACCGACTGACTGACTGACAGACTGACTGAATAAGGATGACTGACAGACTGACTGAATAAGGCTGACTGACCGACTGACTGACAGACTGACTGAATAAGGCTGACCGACTGACTGACTGCCTGACTGACTGACTGACTGAATGACTGAGTGACTGACTGACCGAGACTGACTGACTGACTGACTGAGACTGGACTGGACTGACTGACTGACTGACTGACTGAGACTGGACTGGACTGACTGACTGACTGACTGACTGAGACTGACTGACTGCTTTAGTGACTAACTGACTGCACAGGACTGACCGACTGACTGACTGACTGACTGCCTGACTGACTGACTGAATGACTGACTGACTCACTGAGACTAAATGACTGACTGCTTGACTGACTGGCTGAAGGACTAACTGACTGACTGAGTGACTGACTGACTGAGACTGAATGACTGAGTGCTTGACTGATTGACTGTCAGACTGACTGACTGACTTCGCAAAAGGGAAAAATAAAAAAAAAGAATTATAAAATTAGAAAAAGATATTTGCATTTAAGATTTCCTTTCCGGCCGGGACTCGAACCCAGTACCACGCGCTAGGAACCCAACGGTCTAGCCATTAGGCTATCGGAGCTCTGTCGATGGAAGTCTTAAATATAATAAAAACAAAAAATGCACCTTGGTAATTATTGATTCAAACACTTTGAAATTTACAGGTCGAATAATTAAACTGACTCAGAATTTTTCTCCCTACATAAATAATCAATATTCGCAAAAGAGAAAAATTTAAAAAAAAAGAAGAAGAAATTTCAAATTAGAAACTAAAAGTATACATTGAAGATTTTCGTTCAGGCTGGGACTCGAACCCAGGGCCACTCGCTTGGAAGCCTAAAACTCTAGCCATTAGTCTATGGGAGCTCTGTCGGTGGGAGTTTTAAATATAATAAAAACAAAAAATGCACCTTGGTAATTGTTTATTTAAACACTTTGAAATCTTCGTGTCGAAAAATTAAACTGACTCAGAATTTTCTTCCCTACATAAATAATCAATAATTGCAAAGGAAAGAAATTGAAAAAAAAAAAGAATTTTCAAATTAGAAAAGAAATATATATACATTAAAGATATTCGCTCCGGCTGGGACTCGAACCCAGGCCACTCGCTTGGAAGACCAGCGGTCTAGCCATTAAGCTATCGGAGTTCTGTCGAGCGGAGTCTTACTGCCTGACTGATACTGCCTGACTGACAGACTGACTCACTGACTGACTGATACTGACTCACTGACTCACTGACTGACCGAGACTGACTGACTAACTGCCTGACTGACTGAGACTGGACTGACTGACTGACTGACTAACTGACTGACTGAGACTGACTGACTGACTGCTTGACTACCTGACTGACTGCTTGACTGACAAACTGACTGGACAGGACTGACCGACTGACTGACTGACAGACTGACTGAATAAGGATGACTGACAGACTGACTGAATAAGGCTGACTGACTGACTGACTGACAGACTGACTGAATAAGGCTGACCGACTGACTGACTGCCTGACTGACTGACTGACTGAATGACTGACTGACTGACTGACCGAGACTGACTGACTGACTGACTGAGACTGGACTGGACTGACTGACTGACTGACTGACTGAGACTAGACTGGACTGACTGACTGACTGAGACTGACTGACTGCTTTAGTGACTAACTGACTGCACAGGACTGACCGACTGACTGACTGACTGACTGCCTGACTGACTGACTGACTGAATGACTGACTGACTGAGAATAAATGACTGACTGCTTGACTGACTGGCTGAAGGACTAACTGACTGACTGAGTGACTGACTGACTGGACTGACTGACTGAGACTGAATGACTGAGTGCTTGACTGATTGACTGTCAGACTGACTGACTGACTTCGCAAAAGGGAAAAATAAAAAAAAAAAAAGAATTATAAAATTAGAAAAAAATATTTGCATTTAAGATTTCCTTTCCGGCTGGGATTTGAAACCAGGGCGACACTCATGGAAGCCCAACGCTCTCGCCAATATACTTTCGGATCGCTGTTGATCGGTGTCTTAATTATAATAAAAACAAAAAATGCACCTTAGTAATTATTGATCTAAAATCTTTGAAATCTAAAGGTCGAATGATTAAACTGACTCAGAATTTTCTTCCGTACATAAATAATCCATATTTGCAAAAGAAAGAAATTGAAAAAAAAAGAATCTTCAAATTAGAAGAGAAATATATACATGGAAGATTTTCGTTCCGGCCGGGACTCGAACCCAGTACCACGCGCTTGGAACCCAACGGTCTAGCCATTAGGCTATCGGAGCTCTGTCGATGGAAGTCTGAAATATAATAAAAACAAAAAATGCACCTTGGTAATTATTGATTCAAACACTTTGAAATTTACAGGTCGAATAATTAAACTGACTCAGAATTTTTCTCCCTACATAAATAATCAATATTCCCAAAAGAGAAAAATTAAAAAAAAAGAAGAAGAAATTTCAAATTAGAAACTAAAAGTATACATTGAAGATTTTCGTTCAGGCTGGGACTCGAACCCAGGCCACTCGCTTGGAAGACCAGCGGTCTAGCCATTAGGCTATCGGAGTTCTGTCGAGCGGAGTCTTACTGCCTGACTGATACTGCCTGACTGACAGACTGACTCACTGACTGACTGATACTGACTGACTGACTCACTGACTGACCGAGACTGACTGACTAACTGCCTGACTGACTGAGACTGGACTGACTGACTGACTGACTGACTGACTGACTAACTGACTGACTGAGACTGACTGACTGACTGCTTGACTCTCTGACTGGCTATTTCACTGACTGACTGAATGACTAAATGACTGACTGACACTGACTGACTGACTGCTTGACTACCTGACTGACTGCTTGACTGACTAACTGACTGGACAGGACTGACCGACTGCCTGACTGACAGACTGACTGAATAAGGATGACTGACAGACTGACTGAATAAGGCTGACTGACTGACTGCCTGACTGACTGACTGACTGAATGACTGACTGACTGACTGACCGAGACTGACTGACTGACTGACTGAGACTGGACTGGACTGACTGACTGACTGACTGCCTGACTGACTGACTGACTGAATGACTGACTGACTGAGACTAAATGACTGACTGCTTGATTGACTGGCTGAAGGACTAACTGACTGACTGACTGGACTGACTGACTGAGACTGAATGACTGAGTGCTTGACTGATTGACTGTCAGACTGACTGACTGACTTCGCAAAAGGGAAAAATAAAAAAAAAAGAATTATAAAATTAGAAAAAAATATTTGCATTTAAGATTTCCTTTCCGGCCGGGACTCGAACCCAGTACCACGCGCTAGGAACCCAACGGTCTAGCCATTAGGCTATCGGAGCTCTGTCGATGGAAGTCTTAAATATAATAAAAACAAAAAATGCACCTTGGTAATTATTGATTCAAACACTTTGAAATTTACAGGTCGAATAATTAAACTGACTCAGAATTTTTCTCCCTACATAAATAATCAATATTCGCAAAAGAGAAAAATTAAAAAAAAAAAGAAGAAGAAATTTCAAATTAGAAACTAAAAGTATACATTGAAGATTTTCGTTCAGGCTGGGACTCGAACCCTGGGCCACTCGCTTGGAAGCCTAACACTCTAGCCATTAGTCTATGGGAGCTCTGTCGGTGGGAGTTTTAAATATAATAAAAACAAAAAAATGCACCTTGGTAATTGTTTATTTAAACACTTTGAAATCTTCGTGTCGAAAAATTAAACTGACTCAGAATTTTCTTCCCTACATAAATAATCAATAATTGCAAAGGAAAGAAATTGAAAAAAAAAGAATTTTCAAATTAGAAAAGAAATATATACATTGAAGATATTCGCTCCGGCTGGGACTCGAACCCAGGCCACTCGCTTGGAAGACCAGCGGTCTAGCCATTGGGCTATCGGAGTTCTGTCGAGCGGAGTCTTACTGCCTGACTGATACTGTCTGACTGACAGACTGACTCACTGACTGACTGATACTGACTGACTGACTCACTGACTGACCGAGACTGACTGACTAACTGCCTGACTGACTGAGACTGGACTGACTGACTGACTGACTGACTGAATGACTAACTGACTGACTGAGACTGACTGACTGACTGCTTGACTACCTGACTGACTGCTTGACTTGCAAACTGACTGGACAGGACTGACCGACTGACTGACTGACAGACTGACTGAATAAGGCTGACTGACTGACTGACTGACAGACTGACTGAATAAGGCTGACCGACTGACTGACTGCCTGACTGACTGACTGACTGAATGACTGACTGACTGACTGACCGAGACTGACTGACTGACTGACTGAGACTGGACTGGACTGACTGACTGACTGACTGACTGAGACTGGACTGGACTGACTGACTGACTGACTGACTGAGACTGACTGACTGCTTTAGTGACTAACTGACTGCACAGGACTGACCGACTGACTGACTGACTGACTGCCTGACTGACTGACTGACTGAATGACTGACTGACTGAGACTAAATGACTGACTGCTTGACTGACTGGCTGAAGGACTAACTGACTGACTGAGTGACTGACTGACTGGACTGACTGACTGAGACTGAATGACTGAGTGCTTGACTGATTGACTGTCAGACTGACTGACTGACTTCGCAAAAGGGAAAAATAAAAAAAAAAGAATTATAAAATTAGAAAAAAATATTTGCATTTAAGATTTCCTTTCCGGCTGGGATTTGAACCCAGGGCGACACTCATGGAAGCCCAACGCTCTCGCCAATATACTTTCGGATCTCTGTTGATCGGTGTCTTAATTATAATAAAAACAAAAAATGCACCTTAGTAATTATTGATCTAAAATCTTTGAAATCTAAAGGTCGAATGATTAAACTGACTCAGAATTTTCTTCCGTACATAAATAATCCATATTTGCAAAAGAAAGAAATTGAAAAAAAAAAAGAATCTCCAAATTAGAAGAGAGATATATACATGGAAGATTTTCCTTCCGGCCGGGACTCGAACCCAGTACCACGCGCTTGGAACCCAACGGTCTAGCCATTAGGCTATCGGAGCTCTGTCGATGGAAGTCTTAAATATAATAAAAACAAAAAATGCACCTTGGTAATTATTGATTCAAACACTTTGAAATTTACAGGTCGAATAATTAAACTGACTCAGAATTTTTCTCCCTACATAAATAATCAATATTCGCAAAAGAGAAAAATTAAAAAAAAAAGAAGAAGAAATTTCAAATTAGAAACTAAAAGTATACATTGAAGATTTTCGTTCAGGCTGGGACTCGAACCCAGGGCCACTCGCTTGGAAGCCTAACACTCTAGCCATTAGTCTATGGGAGCTGTGTCGGTGGGAGTTTTAAATATAATAAAAACAAAAAATGCACCTTGGTAATTGTTTATTTAAACACTTTGAAATCTTCGTGTCGAAAAATTAAACTGACTCAGAATTTTCTTCCCTACATAAATAATCAATAATTGCAAAGGAAAGAAATTGAAAAAAAAAGAATTTTCAAATTAGAAAAGAAATATATACATTGAAGATATTCGCTCCGGCTGGGACTCGAACCCAGGCCACTCGCTTGGAAGACCAGCGGTCTAGCCATTGGGCTATCGGAGTTCTGTCGAGCGGAGTCTTACTGCCTGACTGATACTGTCTGACTGACAGACTGACTCACTGACTGACTGATACTGACTGACTGACTCACTGACTGACCGAGACTGACTGACTAACTGCCTGACTGACTGAGACTGGACTGACTGACTGACTGACTGACTGAATGACTAACTGACTGACTGAGACTGACTGACTGACTGCTTGACTACCTGACTGACTGCTTGACTTGCAAACTGACTGGACAGGACTGACCGACTGACTGACTGACAGACTGACTGAATAAGGCTGACTGACTGACTGACTGACAGACTGACTGAATAAGGCTGACCGACTGACTGACTGCCTGACTGACTGACTGACTGAATGACTGACTGACTGACTGACCGAGACTGACTGACTGACTGACTGAGACTGGACTGGACTGACTGACTGACTGACTGACTGAGACTGGACTGGACTGACTGACTGACTGACTGACTGAGACTGACTGACTGCTTTAGTGACTAACTGACTGCACAGGACTGACCGACTGACTGACTGACTGACTGCCTGACTGACTGACTGACTGAATGACTGACTGACTGAGACTAAATGACTGACTGCTTGACTGACTGGCTGAAGGACTAACTGACTGACTGAGTGACTGACTGACTGGACTGACTGACTGAGACTGAATGACTGAGTGCTTGACTGATTGACTGTCAGACTGACTGACTGACTTCGCAAAAGGGAAAAATAAAAAAAAAAGAATTATAAAATTAGAAAAAAATATTTGCATTTAAGATTTCCTTTCCGGCTGGGATTTGAACCCAGGGCGACACTCATGGAAGCCCAACGCTCTCGCCAATATACTTTCGGATCTCTGTTGATCGGTGTCTTAATTATAATAAAAACAAAAAATGCACCTTAGTAATTATTGATCTAAAATCTTTGAAATCTAAAGGTCGAATGATTAAACTGACTCAGAATTTTCTTCCGTACATAAATAATCCATATTTGCAAAAGAAAGAAATTGAAAAAAAAAAAGAATCTCCAAATTAGAAGAGAGATATATACATGGAAGATTTTCCTTCCGGCCGGGACTCGAACCCAGTACCACGCGCTTGGAACCCAACGGTCTAGCCATTAGGCTATCGGAGCTCTGTCGATGGAAGTCTTAAATATAATAAAAACAAAAAATGCACCTTGGTAATTATTGATTCAAACACTTTGAAATTTACAGGTCGAATAATTAAACTGACTCAGAATTTTTCTCCCTACATAAATAATCAATATTCGCAAAAGAGAAAAATTAAAAAAAAAAGAAGAAGAAATTTCAAATTAGAAACTAAAAGTATACATTGAAGATTTTCGTTCAGGCTGGGACTCGAACCCAGGGCCACTCGCTTGGAAGCCTAACACTCTAGCCATTAGTCTATGGGAGCTGTGTCGGTGGGAGTTTTAAATATAATAAAAACAAAAAATGCACCTTGGTAATTGTTTATTTAAACACTTTGAAATCTTCGTGTCGAAAAATTAAACAGACTCAGAATTTTCTTTCCTACATAAATAATCAATAATTGCAAAGGAAAGAAATTGAAAAAAAAAAAGAATTTTCAAATTAGAAAAGAAATATATACATTGAAGATATTCGCTCCGGCTGGGACTCGAACCCAGGCCACTCGCTTGGAAGACCAGCGGTCTAGCCATTAGGCTATCGGAGTTCTGTCGAGCGGAGTCTTACTGCCTGACTGATACTGCCTGACTGACAGACTGACTCACTGACTGACTGATACTGACTGACTCACTGACTGACCGAGACTGACTGACTAACTGAATGACTGACTGAGACTGGACTGACTGACTGACTGACTGACTGACTGACTAACTGAATGACTGAGACTGACTGCTTGACTCTCTGACTGGCTATTTCACTGACTGACTGAATGACTAAATGACTGACTGACACTGACTGACTGACTGCTTGACTACCTGACTGACTGCTTGACTGACTAACTGACTGGACAGGACTGACCGACTGACTGACTGACAGACTTACTGAATAAGGATGACTGACAGACTGACTGAATAAGGCTGACTGACTGACTGACTGACAGACTGACTGAATAAGGCTGATCGACTGACTGACTGCCTGACTGACTGACTGACTGAATGACTGACTGACTGACTGACCGAGACTGACTGACTGACTGACTGAGACTGGACTGGACTGACTGACTGACTGACTGACTGACTGCTTTAGTGACTAACTGACTGCACAGGACTGACCGACTGACTGACTGACTGACTGCCTGACTGACTGACTGACTGAATGACTGACTGACTGAGACTAAATGACTGACTGCTTGACTGACTGGCTGAAGGACTAACTGACTGGACTGACTGACTGACTGACTGAATGACTGACTGACTGAGACTAAATGACTGACTGCTTGACTTCGCAAAAGGGAAAAATAAAAAAAAAAGAATTATAAAATTAGAAAAAAATATTTGCATTTAAGATTTCCTTTCCGGCCGGGACTCGAACCCAGTACCACGCGCTAGGAACCCAACGGTCTAGCCATTAGGCTATCGGAGCTCTGTCGATGGAAGTCTTAAATATAATAAAAACAAAAAATGCACCTTGGTAATTGTTTATTTAAACACTTTGAAATCTTCGTGTCGAAAAATTAAACTGACTCAGAATTTTCTTCCCTACATAAATAATCAATAATTGCAAAGGAAAGAAATTGAAAAAAAAGAATTTTCAAATTAGAAAAGAAATATATACATTGAAGATATTCGCTCCGGCTGGGACTCGAACCCAGGCCACTCGCTTGGAAGACCAGCGGTCTAGCCATTAGGCTATCGGAGTTCTGTCGAGCGGAGTCTTACTGCCTGACTGATACTGCCTGACTGACAGACTGACTCACTGACTGACTGATACTGACTGACTGACTCACTGACTGACCGAGACTGACTGACTAACTGCCTGACTGACTGAGACTGGACTGACTGACTGACTGACTGACTGACTGACTGACTAACTGACTGACTGAGACTGACTGACTGACTGCTTGACTACCTGACTGACTGCTTGACTGACAAACTGACTGGACAGGACTGACCGACTGACTGACTGACAGACTGACTGAATAAGGATGACTGACAGACTGACTGAATAAGGCTGACTGACTTACTGACTGACAGACTGACTGAATAAGGCTGACCGACTGACTGACTGCCTGACTGACTGACTGACTGAATGACTGACTGACTGACTGACCGAGACTGACTGACTGACTGACTGAGACTGGACTGGACTGACTGACTGACTGACTGACTGAGACTGGACTGGACTGACTGACTGACTGACTGACTGAGACTGACTGACTGCTTTAGTGACTAACTGACTGCACAGGACTGACCGACTGACTGACTGACTGACTGCCTGACTGACTGACTGACTGAATGACTGACTGACTGAGACTAAATGACTGACTGCTTGACTGACTGGCTGAAGGACTAACTGACTGACTGAGTGACTGACTGACTGAGACTGAATGACTGAGTGCTTGACTGATTGACTGTCAGACTGACTGACTGACTTCGCAAAAGGGAAAAATAAAAAAAAAAAGAATTATAAAATTAGAAAAAAGTATTTGCATTTAAGATTTCCTTTCCGGCCGGGACTCGAACCCAGTACCACGCGCTAGGAACCCAACGGTCTAGCCATTAGGCTATCGGAGCTCTGTCGATGGAAGTCTTAAATATAATAAAAACAAAAAATGCACCTTGGTAATTATTGATTCAAACACTTTGAAATTTACAGGTCGAATAATTAAACTTACTCAGAATTTTTCTCCCTACATAAATAATCAATATTCGCAAAAGAGAAAAATTTAAAAAAAAAGAAGAAGAAATTTCAAATTAGAAACTAAAAGTATACATTGAAGATTTTCGTTCAGGCTGGGACTCGAACCCAGGGCCACTCGCTTGGAAGCCTAACACTCTAGCCATTAGTCTATGGGAGCTCTGTCGGTGGGAGTTTTAAATATAATAAAAACAAAAAATGCACCTTGGTAATTGTTTATTTAAACACTTTGAAATCTTCGTGTCGAAAAATTAAACTGACTCAGAATTTTCTTCCCTACATAAATAATCAATAATTGCAAAGGAAAGAAATTGAAAAAAAAAAGAATTTTCAAATTAGAAAAGAAATATATACATTAAAGATATTCGCTCCGGCTGGGACTCGAACCCAGGCCACTCGCTTGGAAGACCAGTGGTCTAGCCATTAGGCTATCGGAGTTCTGTCGAGCGGAGTCTTACTGCCTGACTGATACTGCCTGACTGACAGACTGACTCACTGACTGACTGATACTGACTCACTGACTCACTGACTGACCGAGACTGACTGACTAACTGCCTGACTGACTGAGACTGGACTGACTGACTGACTGACCAACTGACTGACTGAGACTGACTGACTGACTGCTTGACTACCTGACTGACTGCTTGACTGACAAACTGACTGGACAGGACTGACCGACTGACTGACTGACAGACTGACTGAATAAGGATGACTGACAGACTGACTGAATAAGGCTGACTGACTGACTGACTGACAGACTGACTGAATAAGGCTGACCGACTGACTGACTGCCTGACTGACTGACTGACTGAATGACTGACTGACTGACTGACCGAGACTGACTGACTGACTGACTGAGACTGGACTGGACTGACTGACTGACTGACTGACTGAGACTGGACTGGACTGACTGACTGACTGACTGACTGAGACTGACTGACTGCTTTAGTGACTAACTGACTGCACAGGACTGACCGACTGACTGACTGACTGACTGCCTGACTGACTGACTGACTGAATGACTGACTGACTGAGACTAAATGACTGACTGCTTGACTGACTGGCTGAAGGACTAACTGACTGACTGAGTGACTGACTGACTGGACTGACTGACTGAGACTGAATGACTGAGTGCTTGACTGATTGACTGTCAGACTGACTGACTGACTTCGCAAAAGGGAAAAATAAAAAAAAAAAGAATTATAAAATTAGAAAAAAATATTTGCATTTAAGATTTCCTTTCCGGCTGGGATTTGAAACCAGGGCGACACTCATGGAAGCCCAACGCTCTCGCCAATATACTTTCGGATCTCTGTTGATCGGTGTCTTAATTATAATAAAAACAAAAAATGCACCTTAGTAATTATTGATCTAAAATCTTTGAAATCTAAAGGTCGAATGATTAAACTGACTCAGAATTTTCTTCCGTACATAAATAATCCATATTTGCAAAAGAAAGAAATTGAAAAAAAAAAGAATCTTCAAATTAGAAGAGAAATATATACATGGAAGATTTTCGTTCCGGCCGGGACTCGAACCCAGTACCACGCGCTTGGAACCCAACGGTCTAGCCATTAGGCTATCGGAGCTCTGTCGATGGAAGTCTTAAATATAATAAAAACAAAAAATGCACCTTGGTAATTATTGATTCAAACACTTTGAAATTTACAGGTCGAATAATTAAACTGACTCAGAATTTTTCTCCCTACATAAATAATCAATATTCGCAAAAGAGAAAAATTAAAAAAAAAAGAAGAAGAAATTTCAAATTAGAAACTAAAAGTATACATTGAAGATTTTCGTTCAGGCTGGGACTCGAACCCAGGGCCACTCGCTTGGAAGCCTAACACTCTAGCCATTAGTCTATGGGAGCTCTGTCGGTGGGAGTTTTAAATATAATAAAAACAAAAAATGCACCTTGGTAATTGTTTATTTAAACACTTTGAAATCTTCGTGTCGAAAAATTAAACTGACTCAGAATTTTCTTCCCTACATAAATAATCAATAATTGCAAAGGAAAGAAATTGAAAAAAAAAAAGAATTTTCAAATTAGAAAAGAAATATATACATTGAAGATATTCGCTCCGGCTGGGACTCGAACCCAGGCCACTCGCTTGGAAGACCAGCGGTCTAGCCATTAGGCTATCGGAGTTCTGTCGAGCGGAGTCTTACTACCTGACTGATACTGCCTGACTGACAGACTGACTCACTGACTGACTGATACTGACTGACTGACACACTGACTGACCGAGACTGACTGACTAACTGCCTGACTGACTGAGACTGGACTGACTGACTGACTGACTGACTGACTGACTAACTGACTGACTGAGACTGACTGACTGACTGCTTGACTCTCTGACTGGCTATTTCACTGACTGACTGAATGACTAAATGACTGACTGACACTGACTGACTGACTGCTTGACTACCTGACTGACTGCTTGACTGACTAACTGACTGGACAGGACTGACCGACTGACTGACAGACAGACTGACTGAATAAGGATGACTGACAGACTGACTGAATAAGGCTGACTGACTGACTGACTGACAGACTGACTGAATAAGGCTGACCGACTGACTGACTGCCTGACTGACAGACTGACTGAATGACTGACTGACTGACTGACCGAGACTGACTGACTGACTGACTGAGACTGGACTGGACTGACTGACTGACTGAGACTGGACTGGACTGACTGACTGACTGACTGACTAAGACTGACTGACTGCTTTAGTGACTAACTGACTGCACAGGACTGACCGACTGACTGACTGACTGACTGCCTGACTGACTGACTGACTGAGTGACTGACTGACTGAGACTAAATGACTGAGTGCTTGACTGATTGACTGTCAGACTGACTGACTGACTTCGCAAAAGGGAAAAATAAAAAAAAAAGAATTATAAAATTAGAAAAAAATATTTGCATTTAAGATTTCCTTTCCGGCCGGGACTCGAACCCAGTACCACGCGCTAGGAACCCAACGGTCTAGCCATTAGGCTATCGGAGCTCTGTCGATGGAAGTCTTAAATATAATAAAAACAAAAAATGCACCTTGGTAATTATTGATTCAAACACTTTGAAATTTACAGGTCGAATAATTAAACTTACTCAGAATTTTTCTCCCTACATAAATAATCAATATTCGCAAAAGAGAAAAATTTAAAAAAAAAGAAGAAGAAATTTCAAATTAGAAACTAAAAGTATACATTGAAGATTTTCGTTCAGGCTGGGACTCGAACCCAGGGCCACTCGCTTGGAAGCCTAACACTCTAGCCATTAGTCTATGGGAGCTCTGTCGGTGGGAGTTTTAAATATAATAAAAACAAAAAATGCACCTTGGTAATTGTTTATTTAAACACTTTGAAATCTTCGTGTCGAAAAATTAAACTGACTCAGAATTTTCTTCCCTACATAAATAATCAATAATTGCAAAGGAAAGAAATTGAAAAAAAAAAGAATTTTCAAATTAGAAAAGAAATATATACATTAAAGATATTCGCTCCGGCTGGGACTCGAACCCAGGCCACTCGCTTGGAAGACCAGCGGTCTAGCCATTAGGCTATCGGAGTTCTATCGAGCGGAGTCTTGCTGCCTGACTGATACTGCCTGACTGACTCACTGACTGACTGATACTGACTCACTGACTCACTGCCTGACCGAGACTGACTGACTAACTGCCTGACTGACTGAGACTGGACTGACTGACTGACTGACCAACTGACTGACTGAGACTGACTGACTGACTGCTTGACTTCCTGACTGACTGCTTGACTGACAAACTGACTGGACAGGACTGACCGACTGACTGACTGACAGACTGACTGAATAAGGATGACTGACAGACTGACTGAATAAGGCTGACTGACTGACTGACTGACAGACTGACTGACTGACTGAATGACTGACTGACTGACTGACCGAGACTGACTGACTGACTGACTGAGACTGGACTGGACTGACTGACTGACTGACTGACTGAGACTGGACTGGACTGACTGACTGACTGACTGACTGAGACTGACTGACTGCTTTAGTGACTAACTGACTGCACAGGACTGACCGACTGACTGACTGACTGACTGCCTGACTGACTGACTGACTGAATGACTGACTGACTGAGACTAAATGACTGACTGCTTGACTGACTGGCTGAAGGACTAACTGACTGACTGAGTGACTGACTGACTGGACTGACTGACTGAGACTGAATGACTGAGTGCTTGACTGATTGACTGTCAGACTGACTGACTGACTTCGCAAAAGGGAAAAATAAAAAAAAAAGAATTATAAAATTAGAAAAAAATATTTGCATTTAAGATTTCCTTTCCGGCTGGGATTTGAAACCAGGGCGACACTCATGGAAGCCCAACGCTCTCGCCAATATACTTTCGGATCTCTGTTGATCGGTGTCTTAATTATAATAAAAACAAAAAATGCACCTTAGTAATTATTGATCTAAAATCTTTGAAATCTAAAGGTCGAATGATTAAACTGACTCAGAATTTTCTTCCGTACATAAATAATCCATATTTGCAAAAGAAAGAAATTGAAAAAAAAAAGAATCTTCAAATTAGAAGAGAAATATATACATGGAAGATTTTCGTTCCGGCCGGGACTCGAACCCAGTACCACGCGCTTGGAACCCAACGGTCTAGCCATTAGGCTATCGGAGCTCTGTCGATGGAAGTCTTAAATATAATAAAAACAAAAAATGCACCTTGGTAATTATTGATTCAAACACTTTGAAATTTACAGGTCGAATAATTAAACTGACTCAGAATTTTTCTCCCTACATAAATAATAAATATTCCCAAAAGAGAAAAATTAAAAAAAAAGAAGAAGAAATTTCAAATTAGAAACTAAAAGTATACATTGAAGATTTTCGTTCAGGCTGGGACTCGAACCCAGGGCCACTCGCTTGGAAGCCTAACACTCTAGCCATTAGTCTATGGGAGCTCTGTCGGTGGGAGTTTTAAATATAATAAAAACAAAAAATGCACCTTGGTAATTGTTTATTTAAACACTTTGAAATCTTCGTGTCGAAAAATTAAACTGACTCAGAATTTTCTTCCCTACATAAATAATCAATAATTGCAAAGGAAAGAAATTGAAAAAAAAAAGAATTTTCAAATTAGAAAAGAAATATATACATTGAAGATATTCGCTCCGGCTGGGACTCGAACCCCGGCCACTTGCTTGGAAGACCAGCGGTCTAGCCATTAGGCTATCGGAGTTCTGTCGAGCGGAGTCTTACTGCCTGACTGATACTGCCTGACTGACAGACTGACTCACTGACTGACTGATGCTGACTGACTGACTCACTGACTGACCGAGACTGACTGACTAACTGCCTGACTGACTGAGACTGGACTGACTGACTGACTGACTGACTGACTGACTGACTGACTGACTGAGACTGACTGACTGACTGCTTGACTCTCTGACTGGCTATTTCACTGACTGACTGAATGACTAAATGACTGACTGACACTGACTGACTGACTGCTTGACTACCTGACTGACTGCTTGACTGACTAACTGACTGGACTGGACTGACCGACTGACTGACTGACAGACTGACTGAATAAGGATGACTGACAGACTGACTGAATAAGGCTGACTGACTGACTGACTGACAGACTGACTGAATAAGGCTGACCGACTGACTGACTGCCTGACTGACTGAATGACTGACTGACTGACTGACCGAGACTGACTGACTGACTGACTGAGACTGGACTGGACTGACTGACTGACTGACTGACTGAGACTGACTGACTGCTTTAGTGACTAACTGACTGCACAGGACTGACCGACTGACTGACTGACTGCCTGACTGACTGACTGACTGAATGACTGACTGACTGAGACTAAATGACTGACTGCTTGACTGACTGGCTGAAGGACTAACTGACTGACTGAGTGACTGACTGACTGGACTGACTGACTGAGACTGAATGACTGAGTGCTTGACTGATTGACTGTCAGACTGACTGACTGACTTCGCAAAAGGGAAAAATAAAAAAAAAAGAATTATAAAAAAATATTTGCATTTAAGATTTCCTTTCCAGCCGGGACTCGAACCCAGTACCACGCGCTTGGAACCCAACGGTCTAGCCATTAGGCTATCGGAGCTCTGTCAATGGAAGTCTTAAATATAATAAAAACAAAAAATGCACCTTGGTAATTATTGATTCAAACACTTTGAAATTTACAGGTCGAATAATTAAACTGACTCAGAATTTTTCTCCCTACATAAATAATCAATATTCGCAAAAGAGAAAAATTAAAAAAAAAAGAAGAAGAAATTTCAAATTAGAAACTAAAAGTATACATTGAAGATTTTCGTTCAGGCTGGGACTCGAACCCAGGGCCACTCGCTTTGAAGCCTAACACTCTAGCCATTAGTCTATGGGAGCTCTGTCGGTGGGAGTTTTAAATATAATAAAAACAAAAAATGCACCTTGGTAATTGTTTATTTAAACACTTTGAAATCTTTGTGTCGAAAAATTAAACTGACTCAGAATTTTCTTCCCTACATAAATAATCAATAATTGCAAAGGAAAGAAATTGAAAAAAAAAAGAATTTTCAAATTAGAAAAGAAATATATACATTGAAGATATTCGCTCCGGCTGGGACTCGAACCCAGGCCACTCGCTTGGAAGACCAGCGGTCTAGCCATTAGGCTATCGGAGTTCTGTCGAGCGGAGTCTTACTGCCTGACTGATACTGCCTGACTGACAGACTGACTCACTGACTGACTGATACTGACTGACTGACACACTGACTGACCGAGACTGACTGACTAACTGCCTGACTGACTGAGACTGGACTGACTGACTGACTGACTGACTGACTGACTAACTGACTGACTGACTAACTGACTCTCTGACTGGCTATTTCACTGACTGACTGAATGACTAAATGACTGACTGACACTGACTGACTGACTGCTTGACTACCTGACTGACTGCTTGACTGACTAACTGACTGGACAGGACTGACCGACTGACTGACTGACAGACTGACTGAATAAGGATGACTGACAGACTGACTGAATAAGGCTGACTGACTGACTGACTGACAGACTGACTGAATAAGGCTGACCGACTGACTGACTGCCTGACTGACTGACTGACTGAATGACTGACTGACTGACTGACCGAGACTGACTGACTGACTGACTGACTGACTGACTGAGACTGGACTGGACTGACTGACAGAGACTGACTGACTGCTTTAGTGACTAACTGACTGCACAGGACTGACCGACTGACTGACTGACTGACTGCCTGACTGTCAGACTGACTGACTGACTTCGCAAAAGGGAAAAATAAAAAAAAAAGAATTATAAAATTAGAAAAAAATATTTGCATTTAAGATTTCCTTTCCGGCCGGGACTCGAACCCAGTACCACGCGCTAGGAACCCAACGGTCTAGCCATTAGGCTATCGGAGCTCTGTCGATGGAAGTCTTAAATATAATAAAAACAAAAAATGCACCTTGGTAATTATTGATTCAAACACTTTGAAATTTACAGGTCGAATAATTAAACTGACTCAGAATTTTTCTCCCTACATAAATAATCAATATTCGCAAAAGAGAAAAATTAAAAAAAAAGAAGAAGAAATTTCAAATTAGAAACTAAAAGAATACATTGAAGATTTTCGTTCAGGCTGGGACTCGAACCCAGGGCCACTCGCTTGGAAGCCTAACACTCTAGCCATTAGTCTATGGGAGCTCTGTCGGTGGGAGTTTTAAATATAATAAAAACAAAAAATGCACCTTGGTAATTGTTTATTTAAACACTTTGAAATCTTCGTGTCGAAAAATTAAACTGACTCAGAATTTTCTTCCCTACATAAATAATCAATAATTGCAAAGGAAAGAAATTGAAAAAAAATAGAAATTTCAAATTAGAAAAGAAATATATACATTGAAGATATTCGCTCCGGCTGGGACTCGAACCCAGGCCACTCGCTTGGAAGACCAGCGGTCTAGCCATTAGGCTATCGGAGTTCTGTCGAACGGAGTCTTACTGCCTGACTGATACTGCCTGACTGACAGACTGACTCACTGACTGACTGATACTGACTGACTGACTCACTGACTGACCGAGACTGACTGACTAACTGCCTGACTGACTGAGACTGGACTGACTGACTGACTGACTGACTGACTGACTAACTAACTGACTGAGACTGACTGACTGACTGCTTGACTCTCTGACTGGCTATTTCACTGACTGACTGAATGACTAAATGACTGACTGACACTGACTGACTGACTGCTTGACTACCTGACTGACTGCTTGACTGACTAACTGACTGGACAGGACTGACCGACTGACTGACTGACAGACTGACTGAATAAGGATGACTGACAGACTGACTGAATAAGGCTGACTGACTGACTGACTGGCAGACTGACTGAATAAGGCTGACCGACTGACTGACTGCCTGACTGACTGAATGACTGACTGACTGACTGACCGAGACTGACTGACTGACTGACTGAGACTGGACTGGACTGACTGACTGACTGACTGAGACTGACTGACTGCTTTAGTGACTAACTGACTGCACAGGACTGACCGACTGACTGACTGCCTGACTGACTGACTGACTGAATGACTGACTGACTGAGACTAAATGACTGACTGCTTGACTGACTGGCTGAAGGACTAACTGACTGACTGAGTGACTGACTGACTGGACTGACTGACTGAGACTGAATGACTGAGTGCTTGACTGATTGACTGTCAGACTGACTGACATCGCAAAACTGAAAAATAAAAAAAAAAGAATTATAAAATTAGAAAAAAATATTTGCATTTAAGATTTCCTTTCCGGCCGGGACTCGAACCCAGTACCACGCGCTAGGAACCCAACGGTCTAGCCAATAGGCTATCGGAGCTCTGTCGATGGAAGTCTTAAATATAATAAAAACAAAAAATGCACCTTGGTAATTATTGATTCAAACACTTTGAAATCTACAGGTCGAATAATTAAACTGACTCAGAATTTTTCTCCCTACATAAATAATCAATATTCGCAAAAGAGAAAAAATAAAAAAAAAGAAGAAAAATTTTTAAATTAGAAACTAAAAGTATACATTGAAGATTTTCGTTCAGGCTGGGACTCGAACCCAGGGCCACTCGCTTGGAAGCCTAACACTCTAGCCATTAGTCTATGGGAGCTCTGTCGGTGGGAGTTTTAAATATAATAAAAACAAAAAATGCACCTTGGTAATTGTTTATTTAAACACTTTGAAATCTTCGTGTCGAAAAATTAAACTGACTCAGAATTTTCTTCCCTTCATAAATAATCAATAATTGCAAAGGAAAGAAATTGAAAAAAAAAAGAATTTTCAAATTAGAAAAGAAATATATACATTGAAGATATTCGCTCCGGCTGGGACTCGAACCCCGGCCACTTGCTTGGAAGACCAGCGGTCTAGCCATTAGGCTATCGGAGTTCTGTCGAGCGGAGTCTTACTGCCTGACTGATACTGCCTGACTGACAGACTGACTCACTGACTGACTGATACTGACTGACTGACTCACTGACTGACCGAGACTGACTGACTAACTGCCTGACTGACTGAGACTGGACTGACTGACTGACTGACTGACTGACTGACTGACTAAGACTGACTGACTGCTTTAGTGACTAACTGACTGCACAGGACTGACCGACTGACTGACTGACTGACTGACTGACTGACTGACTGCCTGACTGACTGCCTGACTGACTCACTGACTGACTGATACTGACTCACTGACTCACTGCCTGACCGAGACTGACTGACTAACTGCCTGACTGACTGAGACTGGACTGACTGACTGACTGACCAACTGACTGACTGAGACTGACTGACTGACTGCTTGACTACCTGACTGACTGCTTGACTGACAAACTGACTGGACAGGACTGACCGACTGACTGACTGACAGACTGACTGAATAAGGATGACTGACAGACTGACTGAATAAGGCTGACTGACTGACTGACTGACAGACTGACTGACTGACTGAATGACTGACTGACTGACTGACCGAGACTGACTGACTGACTGACTGAGACTGGACTGGACTGACTGACTGACTGACTGACTGAGACTGGACTGGACTGACTGACTGACTGACTGACTGAGACTGACTGACTGCTTTAGTGACTAACTGACTGCACAGGACTGACCGACTGACTGACTGACTGACTGCCTGACTGACTGACTGACTGAATGACTGACTGACTGAGACTAAATGACTGACTGCTTGACTGACTGGCTGAAGGACTAACTGACTGACTGAGTGACTGACTGACTGGACTGACTGACTGAGACTGAATGACTGAGTGCTTGACTGATTGACTGTCAGACTGACTGACTGACTTCGCAAAAGGGAAAAATAAAAAAAAAAAGAATTATAAAATTAGAAAAAAATATTTGCATTTAAGATTTCCTTTCCGGCTGGGATTTGAAACCAGGGCGACACTCATGGAAGCCCAACGCTCTCGCCAATATACTTTCGGATCTCTGTTGATCGGTGTCTTAATTATAATAAAAACAAAAAATGCACCTTAGTAATTATTGATCTAAAATCTTTGAAATCTAAAGGTCGAATGATTAAACTGACTCAGAATTTTCTTCCGTACATAAATAATCCATATTTGCAAAAGAAAGAAATTGAAAAAAAAAAGAATCTTCAAATTAGAAGAGAAATATATACATGGAAGATTTTCGTTCCGGCCGGGACTCGAACCCAGTACCACGCGCTTGGAACCCAACGGTCTAGCCATTAGGCTATCGGAGCTCTGTCGATGGAAGTCTTAAATATAATAAAAACAAAAAATGCACCTTGGTAATTATTGATTCAAACACTTGAAATTTACAGGTCGAATAATTAAACTGACTCAGAATTTTTCTCCCTACATAAATAATAAATATTCCCAAAAGAGAAAAATTAAAAAAAAAGAAGAAGAAATTTCAAATTAGAAACTAAAAGTATACATTGAAGATTTTCGTTCAGGCTGGGACTCGAACCCAGGGCCACTCGCTTGGAAGCCTAACACTCTAGCCATTAGTCTATGGGAGCTCTGTCGGTGGGAGTTTTAAATATAATAAAAACAAAAAATGCACCTTGGTAATTGTTTATTTAAACACTTTGAAATCTTCGTGTCGAAAAATTAAACTGACTCAGAATTTTCTTCCCTACATAAATAATCAATAATTGCAAAGGAAAGAAATTGAAAAAAAAAAGAATTTTCAAATTAGAAAAGAAATATATACATTGAAGATATTCGCTCCGGCTGGGACTCGAACCCCGGCCACTTGCTTGGAAGACCAGCGGTCTAGCCATTAGGCTATCGGAGTTCTGTCGAGCGGAGTCTTACTGCCTGACTGATACTGCCTGACTGACAGACTGACTCACTGACTGACTGATGCTGACTGACTGACTCACTGACTGACCGAGACTGACTGACTAACTGCCTGACTGACTGAGACTGGACTGACTGACTGACTGACTGACTGACTGACTAACTGACTGACTGAGACTGACTGACTGACTGCTTGACTCTCTGACTGGCTATTTCACTGACTGACTGAATGACTAAATGACTGACTGACACTGACTGACTGACTGCTTGACTACCTGACTGACTGCTTGACTGACTAACTGACTGGACTGGACTGACCGACTGACTGACTGACAGACTGACTGAATAAGGATGACTGACAGACTGACTGAATAAGGCTGACTGACTGACTGACTGACAGACTGACTGAATAAGGCTGACCGACTGACTGACTGCCTGACTGACTGAATGACTGACTGACTGACTGACCGAGACTGACTGACTGACTGACTGAGACTGGACTGGACTGACTGACTGACTGACTGACTGAGACTGACTGACTGCTTTAGTGACTAACTGACTGCACAGGACTGACCGACTGACTGACTGACTGCCTGACTGACTGACTGACTGAATGACTGACTGACTGAGACTAAATGACTGACTGCTTGACTGACTGGCTGAAGGACTAACTGACTGACTGAGTGACTGACTGACTGGACTGACTGACTGAGACTGAATGACTGAGTGCTTGACTGATTGACTGTCAGACTGACTGACTGACTTCGCAAAAGGGAAAAATAAAAAAAAAAGAATTATAAAAAAATATTTGCATTTAAGATTTCCTTTCCAGCCGGGACTCGAACCCAGTACCACGCGCTTGGAACCCAACGGTCTAGCCATTAGGCTATCGGAGCTCTGTCAATGGAAGTCTTAAATATAATAAAAACAAAAAATGCACCTTGGTAATTATTGATTCAAACACTTTGAAATTTACAGGTCGAATAATTAAACTGACTCAGAATTTTTCTCCCTACATAAATAATCAATATTCGCAAAAGAGAAAAATTAAAAAAAAAAGAAGAAGAAATTTCAAATTAGAAACTAAAAGTATACATTGAAGATTTTCGTTCAGGCTGGGACTCGAACCCAGGGCCACTCGCTTTGAAGCCTAACACTCTAGCCATTAGTCTATGGGAGCTCTGTCGGTGGGAGTTTTAAATATAATAAAAACAAAAAATGCACCTTGGTAATTGTTTATTTAAACACTTTGAAATCTTTGTGTCGAAAAATTAAACTGACTCAGAATTTTCTTCCCTACATAAATAATCAATAATTGCAAAGGAAAGAAATTGAAAAAAAAAAGAATTTTCAAATTAGAAAAGAAATATATACATTGAAGATATTCGCTCCGGCTGGGACTCGAACCCAGGCCACTCGCTTGGAAGACCAGCGGTCTAGCCATTAGGCTATCGGAGTTCTGTCGAGCGGAGTCTTACTGCCTGACTGATACTGCCTGACTGACAGACTGACTCACTGACTGACTGATACTGACTGACTGACACACTGACTGACCGAGACTGACTGACTAACTGCCTGACTGACTGAGACTGGACTGACTGACTGACTGACTGACTGACTGACTAACTGACTGACTGACTAACTGACTCTCTGACTGGCTATTTCACTGACTGACTGAATGACTAAATGACTGACTGACACTGACTGACTGACTGCTTGACTACCTGACTGACTGCTTGACTGACTAACTGACTGGACAGGACTGACCGACTGACTGACTGACAGACTGACTGAATAAGGATGACTGACAGACTGACTGAATAAGGCTGACTGACTGACTGACTGACAGACTGACTGAATAAGGCTGACCGACTGACTGACTGCCTGACTGACTGACTGACTGAATGACTGACTGACTGACTGACCGAGACTGACTGACTGACTGACTGACTGACTGACTGAGACTGGACTGGACTGACTGACAGAGACTGACTGACTGCTTTAGTGACTAACTGACTGCACAGGACTGACCGACTGACTGACTGACTGACTGCCTGACTGTCAGACTGACTGACTGACTTCGCAAAAGGGAAAAATAAAAAAAAAAGAATTATAAAATTAGAAAAAAATATTTGCATTTAAGATTTCCTTTCCGGCCGGGACTCGAACCCAGTACCACGCGCTAGGAACCCAACGGTCTAGCCATTAGGCTATCGGAGCTCTGTCGATGGAAGTCTTAAATATAATAAAAACAAAAAATGCACCTTGGTAATTATTGATTCAAACACTTTGAAATTTACAGGTCGAATAATTAAACTGACTCAGAATTTTTCTCCCTACATAAATAATCAATATTCGCAAAAGAGAAAAATTAAAAAAAAAGAAGAAGAAATTTCAAATTAGAAACTAAAAGAATACATTGAAGATTTTCGTTCAGGCTGGGACTCGAACCCAGGGCCACTCGCTTGGAAGCCTAACACTCTAGCCATTAGTCTATGGGAGCTCTGTCGGTGGGAGTTTTAAATATAATAAAAACAAAAAATGCACCTTGGTAATTGTTTATTTAAACACTTTGAAATCTTCGTGTCGAAAAATTAAACTGACTCAGAATTTTCTTCCCTACATAAATAATCAATAATTGCAAAGGAAAGAAATTGAAAAAAAATAGAAATTTCAAATTAGAAAAGAAATATATACATTGAAGATATTCGCTCCGGCTGGGACTCGAACCCAGGCCACTCGCTTGGAAGACCAGCGGTCTAGCCATTAGGCTATCGGAGTTCTGTCGAACGGAGTCTTACTGCCTGACTGATACTGCCTGACTGACAGACTGACTCACTGACTGACTGATACTGACTGACTGACTCACTGACTGACCGAGACTGACTGACTAACTGCCTGACTGACTGAGACTGGACTGACTGACTGACTGACTGACTGACTGACTAACTAACTGACTGAGACTGACTGACTGACTGCTTGACTCTCTGACTGGCTATTTCACTGACTGACTGAATGACTAAATGACTGACTGACACTGACTGACTGACTGCTTGACTACCTGACTGACTGCTTGACTGACTAACTGACTGGACAGGACTGACCGACTGACTGACTGACAGACTGACTGAATAAGGATGACTGACAGACTGACTGAATAAGGCTGACTGACTGACTGACTGGCAGACTGACTGAATAAGGCTGACCGACTGACTGACTGCCTGACTGACTGAATGACTGACTGACTGACTGACCGAGACTGACTGACTGACTGACTGAGACTGGACTGGACTGACTGACTGACTGACTGAGACTGACTGACTGCTTTAGTGACTAACTGACTGCACAGGACTGACCGACTGACTGACTGCCTGACTGACTGACTGACTGAATGACTGACTGACTGAGACTAAATGACTGACTGCTTGACTGACTGGCTGAAGGACTAACTGACTGACTGAGTGACTGACTGACTGGACTGACTGACTGAGACTGAATGACTGAGTGCTTGACTGATTGACTGTCAGACTGACTGACATCGCAAAACTGAAAAATAAAAAAAAAAGAATTATAAAATTAGAAAAAAATATTTGCATTTAAGATTTCCTTTCCGGCCGGGACTCGAACCCAGTACCACGCGCTAGGAACCCAACGGTCTAGCCAATAGGCTATCGGAGCTCTGTCGATGGAAGTCTTAAATATAATAAAAACAAAAAATGCACCTTGGTAATTATTGATTCAAACACTTTGAAATCTACAGGTCGAATAATTAAACTGACTCAGAATTTTTCTCCCTACATAAATAATCAATATTCGCAAAAGAGAAAAAATAAAAAAAAGAAGAAAAATTTTTAAATTAGAAACTAAAAGTATACATTGAAGATTTTCGTTCAGGCTGGGACTCGAACCCAGGGCCACTCGCTTGGAAGCCTAACACTCTAGCCATTAGTCTATGGGAGCTCTGTCGGTGGGAGTTTTAAATATAATAAAAACAAAAAATGCACCTTGGTAATTGTTTATTTAAACACTTTGAAATCTTCGTGTCGAAAAATTAAACTGACTCAGAATTTTCTTCCCTTCATAAATAATCAATAATTGCAAAGGAAAGAAATTGAAAAAAAAAAGAATTTTCAAATTAGAAAAGAAATATATACATTGAAGATATTCGCTCCGGCTGGGACTCGAACCCCGGCCACTTGCTTGGAAGACCAGCGGTCTAGCCATTAGGCTATCGGAGTTCTGTCGAGCGGAGTCTTACTGCCTGACTGATACTGCCTGACTGACAGACTGACTCACTGACTGACTGATACTGACTGACTGACTCACTGACTGACCGAGACTGACTGACTAACTGCCTGACTGACTGAGACTGGACTGACTGACTGACTGACTGACTGACTGACTAACTGACTGACTGAGACTGACTGACTGACTGCTTGACTCTCTGACTGGCTATTTCACTGACTGACTGAATGACTAAATGACTGACTGACACTGACTGACTGACTGCTTGACTACCTGACTGACTGCTTGACTGACTAACTGACTGGACAGGACTGACCGAATGACTGACTGACAGACTGACTGAATAAGGATGACTGACAGACTGACTGAATAAGGCTGACTGACTGACTGACTGACAGACTGACTGAATAAGGCTGACCGACTGACTGACTGCCTGACTGACTGAATGACTGACTGACTGACTGACCGAGACTGACTGACTGACTGACTGAGACTGGACTGGACTGACTGACTGACTGACTGACTGAGACTGACTGACTGCTTTAGTGACTAACTGACTGCACAGGACTGACCGACTGACTGACTGACTGCCTGACTGACTGACTGACTGAATGACTGACTGACTGAGACTAAATGACTGACTGCTTGACTGACTGGCTGAAGGACTAACTGACTGACTGAGTGACTGACTGACTGGACTGACTGACTGAGACTGAATGACTGAGTGCTTGACTGATTGACTGTCAGACTGACTGACTGACTTCGCAAAAGGGAAAAATAAAAAAAAAGAATTATAAAAAAATATTTGCATTTAAGATTTCCTTTCCGGCCGGGACTCGAACCCAGTACCACGCGCTTGGAACCCAACGGTCTAGCCATTAGGCTATCGGAGCTCTGTCGATGGAAGTCTTAAATATAATAAAAACAAAAAATGCACCTTGGTAATTATTTATTCAAACACTTTGAAATTTACAGGTCGAATAATTAAACTGACTCAGAATTTTTCTCCCTACATAAATAATCAATATTCGCAAAAGAGAAAAATTAAAAAAAAAAAGAAGAAGAAATTTCAAATTAGAAACTAAAAGTATACATTGAAGATTTTCGTTCAGGCTGGGACTCGAACCCAGGGCCACTCGCTTGGAAGCCTAACACTCTAGCCATTAGTCTATGGGAGCTCTGTCGGTGGGAGTTTTAAATATAATAAAAACAAAAAATGCACCTTGGTAATTGTTTATTTAAACACTTTGAAATCTTCGTGTCGAAAAATTAAACTGACTCAGAATTTTCTTCCCTACATAAATAATCAATAATTGCAAAGGAAAGAAATTGAAAAAAAAAAAGAATTTTCAAATTAGAAAAGAAATATATACATTGAAGATATTCGCTCCGGCTGGGACTCGAACCCAGGCCACTCGCTTGGAAGACCAGCGGTCTAGCCATTAGGCTATCGGAGTTCTGTCGAGCGGAGTCTTACTGCCTGACTGATACTGCCTGACTGACAGACTGACTCACTGACTGACTGATACTGACTGACTGACACACTGACTGACCGAGACTGACTGACTAACTGCCTGACTGACTGAGACTGGACTGACTGACTGACTGACTGACTGACTGACTAACTGACTGACTGAGACTGACTGACTGACTGCTTGACATTCTGACTGGCTATTTCACTGACTGACTGAATGACTAAATGACTGACTGACACTGACTGACTGACTGCTTGACTACCTGACTGACTGCTTGACTGACTAACTGACTGGACAGGACTGACCGACTGACTGACTGACAGACTGACTGAATAAGGATGACTGACAGACTGACTGAATAAGGCTGACTGACTGACTGACTGACAGACTGACTGAATAAGGCTGACCGACTGACTGACTGACTGACTGAATGACTGACTGACTGACTGACCGAGACTGACTGACTGACTGACTGAGACTGGACTGGACTGACTGACTGAGACTGACTGACTGCTTTAGTGACTAACTGACTGCACAGGACTGACCGACTGACTGACTGACTGACTGCCTGACTGACTGACTGACTGAATGACTGACTGACTGAGACTAAATGACTGTCTGCTTGACTGACTGGCTGAAGGACTAACTGACTGACTGAGTGACTGACTGACTGGACTGACTGACTGAGACTGAATGACTGAGTGCTTGACTGATTGACTGTCAGACTGACTGACTGACTTCGCAAAAGGGAAAAATAAAAAAAAAGAATTATAAAATTAGAAAAAAATATTTGCATTTAAGATTTCCTTTCCGGCCGGGACTCGAACCCAGTACCACGCGCTAGGAACCCAACGGTCTAGCCATTAGGCTATCGGAGCTCTGTCGATGGAAGTCTTAAATATAATAAAAACAAAAAATGCACCTTGGTAATTATTGATTCAAACACTTTGAAATTTACAGGTCGAATAATTAAACTGACTCAGAATTTTTCCCCCTACATAAATAATCAATATTCGCAAAAGAGAAAAATTAAAAAAAAAGAAGAAGAAATTTCAAATTAGAAACTAAAAGTATACATTGAAGATTTTCGTTCAGGCTGGGACTCGAACCCAGGGCCACTCGCTTGGAAGCCTAACACTCTAGCCATTAGTCTATGGGAGCTCTGTCGGTGGGAGTTTTAAATATAATAAAAACAAAAAATGCACCTTGGTAATTGTTTATTTAAACACTTTGAAATCTTCGTGTCGAAAAATTAAACTGACTCAGAATTTTCTTCCCTACATAAATAATCAATAATTGCAAAGGAAAGAAATTGAAAAAAAAAAGAATTTTCAAATTAGAAAAGAAATATATACATTGAAGATATTCGCTCCGGCTGGGACTCGAACCCAGGCCACTCGCTTGGAAGACCAGCGGTCTAGCCATTAGGCTATCGGAGTTCTGTCGAGCGGAGTCTTACTGCCTGACTGATACTGCCTGACTGACAGACTGACTCACTGACTGACTGATACTGACTGACTGACTCACTGACTGACCGAGACTGACTGACTAACTGCCTGACTGACTGAGACTGGACTGACTGACTGACTGACTGACTGACTGACTGACTAACTGACTGACTGAGACTGACTGACTGACTGCTTGACTCTCTGACTGGCTATTTCACTGACTGACTGAATGACTAAATGACTGACTGACACTGACTGACTGACTGCTTGACTACCTGACTGACTGCTTGACTGACTAACTGACTGGACAGGACTGACCGACTGACTGACTGACAGACTGACTGAATAAGGATGACTGACAGACTGACTGAATAAGGCTGACTGACTGACTGACTGACAGACTGACTGAATAAGGCTGACCGACTGACTGACTGCCTGACTGACTGACTGACTGAATAACTGACTGACTGAATGACCGAGACTGACTGACTGACTGACTGAGACTGGACTGGACTGACTGACTGACTGAGACTGACTGACTGCTTTAGTGACTAACTGACTGCACAGGACTGACCGACTGACAGACTGACTGACTGCCTGACTGACTGAATGACTGACTGACTGAGACTAAATGACTGACTGCTTGACTGACTGGCTGAAGGACTAACTGACTGACTGAGTGACTGACTGACTGGACTGACTGACTGAGACTGAATGACTGAGTGCTTGACTGATTGACTGTCAGACTGACTGACTGACTTCGCAAAAGGGAAAAATAAAAATAAAAGAATTATAAAATTAGAAATAAATATTTGCATTTAAGATTTCCTTTCCGGCTGGGATTTGAACCCAGGGCGACACTCATGGAAGCCCAACGCTCTCGCCAATATACTATCGGATCTCTGTTGATCGGTGTCTTAATTATAATAAAAACAAAAAATGCACCTTAGTAATTATTGATCTAAAATCTTTGAAATCTAAAGGTCGAATGATTAAACTGACTCAGAATTTTCTTCCGTACATAAATAATCCATATTTGCAAAAGAAAGAAATTGAAAAAAAAAGAATCTTCAAATCAGAAGAGAAATATATACATGGAAGATTTTCGTTCCGGCCGGGACTCGAACCCAGTACCACGCGCTTGGAACCCAACGGTCTAGCCATTAGGCTATCGGAGCTCTGTCGATGGAAGTCTTAAATATAATAAAAACAAAAAATGCACCTTGGTAATTATTGATTCAAACACTTTGAAATTTACAGGTCGAATAATTAAACTGACTCAGAATTTTTCTCCCTACATAAATAATCAATATTCGCAAAAGAGAAAAATTAAAAAAAAAGAAGAAATTTCAAATTAGAAACTAAAAGTATAAATTGAAGATTTTCGTTCAGGCTGGGACTCGAACCCAGGGCCACTCGCTTGGAAGCCTAACACTCTAGCCATTAGTCTATGGGAGCTCTGTCGGTGGGAGTTTTAAATATAATAAAAACAAAAAATGCACCTTGGTAATTGTTTATTTAAACACTTTGAAATCTTCGTGTCGAAAAATTAAACTGACTCAGAATTTTCTTCCCTACATAAATAATCAATAATTGCAAAGGAAAGAAATTGAAAAAAAAAAGAATTTTCAAATTAGAAAAGAAATATATACATTGAAGATATTCGCTCCGGCTGGGACTCGAACCCAGGCCACTCGCTTGGAAGACCAGCGGTCTAGCCATTAGGCTATCGGAGTTCTGTCGAGCGGAGTCTTACTGCCTGACTGATACTGTCTGACTGACAGACTGACTCACTGACTGACTGATACTGACTGACTGACTCACTGACTGACCGAGACTGACTGACTGACTGCCTGACTGACTGAGACTGGACTGACTGACTGACTGACTGACTGACTGACTAACTGACTGACTGAGACTGACTGACTGACTGCTTGACTCTCTGACTGGCTATTTCACTGACTGACTGAATGACTAAATGACTGACTGACACTGACTGACTGACTGCTTGACTACCTGACTGACTGCTTGACTGACTAACTGACTGGACAGGACTGACCGACTGACTGACTGACAGACTGACTGAATAAGGATGACTGACAGACTGACTGAATAAGGCTGACTGACTGACTGACTGACAGACTGACTGAATAAGGCTGACCGACTGACTGACTGCCTGACTGACTGACTGACTGAATAACTGACTGACTGAATGACCGAGACTGACTGACTGACTGACTGAGACTGGACTGGACTGACTGACTGACTGAGACTGACTGACTGCTTTAGTGACTAACTGACTGCACAGGACTGACCGACTGACAGACTGACTGACTGCCTGACTGACTGAATGACTGACTGACTGAGACTAAATGACTGACTGCTTGACTGACTGGCTGAAGGACTAACTGACTGACTGAGTGACTGACTGACTGGACTGACTGACTGAGACTGAATGACTGAGTGCTTGACTGATTGACTGTCAGACTGACTGACTGACTTCGCAAAAGGGAAAAATAAAAATAAAAGAATTATAAAATTAGAAAAAAATATTTGCATTTAAGATTTCCTTTCCGGCTGGGATTTGAACCCAGGGCGACACTCATGGAAGCCCAACGCTCTCGCCAATATACTATCGGATCTCTGTTGATCGGTGTCTTAATTATAATAAAAACAAAAAATGCACCTTAGTAATTATTGATCTAAAATCTTTGAAATCTAAAGGTCGAATGATTAAACTGACTCAGAATTTTCTTCCGTACATAAATAATCCATATTTGCAAACGAAAGAAATTGAAAAAAAAAAGAATCTTCAAATCAGAAGAGAAATATATACATGGAAGATTTTCGTTCCGGCCGGGACTCGAACCCAGTACCACGCGCTTGGAACCCAACGGCCTAGCCATTAGGCTATCGGAGCTCTGTCGATGGAAGTCTTAAATATAATAAAAACAAAAAATGCACCTTGGTAATTATTGATTCAAACACTTTGAAATTTACAGGTCGAATAATTAAACTGACTCAGAATTTTTCTCCCTACATAAATAATCAATATTCGCAAAAGAGAAAAATTAAAAAAAAAGAAGAAATTTCAAATTAGAAACTAAAAGTATAAATTGAAGATTTTCGTTCAGGCTGGGACTCGAACCCAGGGCCACTCGCTTGGAAGCCTAACACTCTAGCCATTAGTCTATGGGAGCTCTGTCGGTGGGAGTTTTAAATATAATAAAAACAAAAAATGCACCTTGGTAATTGTTTATTTAAACACTTTGAAATCTTCGTGTCGAAAAATTAAACTGACTCAGTATTTTCTTCCCTACATAAATAATCTATAATTGCAAAGGAAAGAAATTGAAAAAAAAAAGAATTTTCAAATTAGAAAAGAAATATATACATTGAAGATATTCGCTCCGGCTGGGACTCGAACCCAGGCCAATCGCTTGGAAGACCAGCGGTCTAGCCATTAGGCTATCGGAGTTCTGTCGAGCGGAGTCTTACGGCCTGACTGATACTGCCTGACTGACAGACTGACTCACTGACTGATTGACACTGACTGACTGACTCACTGACTGACCGAGACTGACTGACTAACTGAATGACTGACTGACACTGACTGACTGACTGCTTGACTACCTGACTGACTGCTTGACTGACTAACTGACTGGACAGGACTGACCGACTGACTGACTGACAGACTGACTGAATAAGGATGACTGACAGACTGACTGACAGACTGACTGAATAAGGCTGACCGACTGACTGACTGCCTGACTGACTGACTGACTGAATGACTGACTGACTGACTGACCGAGACTGACTGACTGACTGACTGAGACTGGACTGGACTGACTGACTGACTGAGACTGACTGACTGCTTTAGTGACTAACTGACTGCACAGGACTGACCGACTGACTGACTGCCTGACTGACTGACTGACTGAATGACTGACTGACTGAGACTAAATGACTGACTGCTTGACTGACTGGCTGAAGGACTAACTGACTGACTGAGTGACTGACTGACTGGACTGACTGACTGAGACTGAATGACTGAGTGCTTGACTGATTGACTGTCAGACTGACTGACTGACTTCGCAAAAGGGAAAAATAAAAAAAAAAGAATTATAAAATTAGAAAAAAATATTTGCATTTAAGATTTCCTTTCCGGCTGGGATTTGAACCCAGGGCGACACTCATGGAAGCCCAACGCTCTCGCCAATATACTATCGGATCTCTGTTGACCGGTGTCTTAATTATAATAAAAACAAAAAATGCAACTTAGTAATTATTGATCTAAAATCTTTGAAATCTAAAGGTCGAATGATTAAACTGACTCAGAATTTTCTTCCGTACATAAATAATCCATATTTGCAAAAGAAAGCAATTGAAAAAAAAAGAATCTTCAAATTAGAAGAGAAGTATATACACGGAAGATTTTCGTTCCGGCCGGGACTCGAACCCAGTACCACGCGCTTGGAACCCAACGGTCTAGCCATTAGGCTATCGGAGCTCTGTCGATGGAAGTCTTAAATATAATGAAAACAAAAAATGCACCTTGGTAATTATTGATTCAAACACTTTGAAATTTACAGGTCGAATAATTAAACTGACTCAGAATTTTTTTCCCTACATAAATAATCAATATTCGCAAAAGAGAAAAATTAAAAAAAAAAGAAGAAGAAATTTCAAATTAGAAACTAAAAGTATACATTGAAGATTTTCGTTCAGGCTGGGACTCGAACCGAGGGCCACTCGCTTGGAAGCCTAACACTCTAGCCATTAGTCTATGGGAGCTCTGTCGGTGGGAGTTTTAAATATAATAAAAACAAAAAATGCACCTTGGTAATTGTTTATTTAAACACTTTGAAATCTTCGTGTCGAAAAATTAAACTGACTCAGAATTTTCTTCCCTACATAAATAATCAATAATTGCAAAGGAAAGAAATTGAAAAAAAAAAAGAATTTTCAAATTAGAATAGAAATATATACATTGAAGATATTCGCTCCGGCTGGGACTCGAACCCAGGCCACTCGCTTGGAAGACCAGCGGTCTAACCATTAGGCTATCGGAGTTCTGTCGAGCGGAGTCTTACTGCCTGACTGATACTGCCTGACTGACAGACTGACTCACTGACTGACTGATACTGACTGACTGACTCACTGACTGACCGAGACTGACTGACTAACTGCCTGACTGACTGAGACTGGACTGACTGACTGACTGACTGACTGACTGACTAACTGACTGACTGAGACTGACTGACTGACTGCTTGACTCTCTGACTGGCTATTTCACTGACTGACTGAATGACTAAATGACTGACTGACACTGACTGACTGACTGCTTGACTACCTGACTGACTGCTTGACTGACTAACTGACTGGACAGGACTGACCGACTGACTGACTGACAGACTGACTGAATAAGGATGACTGACAGACTGACTGAATAAGGCTGACTGACTGACTGACTGACAGACTGACTGAATAAGGCTGACCGACTGACTGACTGCCTGACTGACTGACTGACTGAATAACTGACTGACTGAATGACCGAGACTGACTGACTGACTGACTGAGACTGGACTGGACTGACTGACTGACTGAGACTGACTGACTGCTTTAGTGACTAACTGACTGCACAGGACTGACCGACTGACAGACTGACTGACTGCCTGACTGACTGAATGACTGACTGACTGAGACTAAATGACTGACTGCTTGACTGACTGGCTGAAGGACTAACTGACTGACTGAGTGACTGACTGACTGGACTGACTGACAGAGACTGAATGACTGAGTGCTTGACTGATTGACTGTCAGACTGACTGACTGACTTCGCAAAAGCGAAAAATAAAAATAAAAGAATTATAAAATTAGAAAAAAATATTTGCATTTAAGATTTCCTTTCCGGCTGGGATTTGAACCCAGGGCGACACTCATGGAAGCCCAACACTCTCGCCAATATACTATCGGATCTCTGTTGATCGGTGTCTTAATTATAATAAAAACAAAAAATGCACCTTAGTAATTATTGATCTAAAATCTTTGAAATCTAAAGGTCGAATGATTAAACTGACTCAGAATTTTCTTCCGTACATAAATAATCCATATTTGCAAAAGAAAGAAATTGAAAAAAAAAGAATCTTCAAATTAGAAGAGAAATATATACATGGAAGATTTTCGTTCCGGCCGGGACTCGAACCCAGTACCACGCGCTTGGAACCCAACGGTCTAGCCATTAGGCTATCGGAGCTCTGTCGATGGAAGTCTTAAATATAATAAAAACAAAAAATGCACCTTGGTAATTATTGATTCAAACACTTTGAAATTTACAGGTCGAATAATTAAACTGACTCAGAATTTTTCTCCCTACATAAATAATCAATATTCGCAAAAGAGAAAAATTAAAAAAAAAGAAGAAATTTCAAATTAGAAACTAAAAGTATGAATTGAAGATTTTCGTTCAGGCTGGGACTCGAACCCAGGGCCACTCGCTTGGAAGCCTAACACTCTAGCCATTAGTCTATGGGAGTTCTGTCGGTGGGAGTTTTAAATATAATAAAAACAAAAAATGCACCTTGGTAATTGTTTATTTAAACACTTTGAAATCTTCGTGTCGAAAAATTAAACTGACTCAGAATTTTCTTCCCTATATAAATAATCAATAATTGCAAAGGAAAGAAATTGAAAAAAAAAAGAATTTTCAAATTAAGAAAAGAAATATATACATTGAAGATATTCGCTCCGGCTGGGACTCGAACCCAGGCCACTCGCTTGGAAGACCAGCGGTCTAGCCATTAGGCTATCGGAGTTCTGTCGAGCGGAGTCTTACTGCCTGACTGATACTGCCTGACTGACAGACTGACTCACTGACTGACTGACACTGACTGACTGACTCACTGACTGACCGAGACTGACTGACTAACTGAATGACTGACTGAGACTGGACTGACTGACTGACTGACTGACTGACTGACTAACTGACTGACTGAGACTGACTGACTGACTGCTTGACTCTCTGACTGGCTATTTCACTGACTGACTGAATGACTAAATGACTGACTGACACTGACTGACTGACTGCTTGACTACCTGACTGACTGCTTGACTGACTAACTGACTGGACAGGACTGACCGACTGACAGACTGACAGACTGACTGAATAAGGATGACTGACAGACTGACTGGATAAGGATGACTGACAGACTGACTGACAGACTGACTGAATAAGGCTGACCGACTGACTGACTGCCTGACTGACTGACTGACTGAATGACTGACTGACTGACTGACCGAGACTGACTGACTGACTGACTGAGACTGGACTGGACTGACTGACTGACTGACTGACTGACTGAGACTGACTGACTGCTTTAGTGACTAACTGACTGCACAGGACTGACCGACTGACTGACTGCCTGACTGACTGACTGACTGAATGACTGACTGACTGAGACTAAATGACTGACTGCTTGACTGACTGGCTGAAGGACTAACTGACTGACTGAGTGACTGACTGGCTGAAGGACTAACTGACTGACTGAGTGACTGACTGACTGGACTGACTGACTGAGACTGAATGACTGAGTGCTTGACTGATTGACTGTCAGACTGACTGACTGACTTCGCAAAAGGGAAAAATAAAAAAAAAAGAATTATAAAATTAGAAAAAAATATTTGCATTTAAGATTTCCTTTCCGGCTGGGATTTGAACCCAGGGCGACACTCATGGAAGCCCAACGCTCTCGCCAATATACTATCGGATCTCTGTTGATCGGTGTCTTAATTATAATAAAAACAAAAAATGCAACTTAGTAATTATTGATCTAAAATCTTTGAAATCTAAAGGTCGAATGATTAAACTGACTCAGAATTTTCTTCCGTACATAAATAATCCATATTTGCAAAAGAAAGAAATTGAAAAAAAAAAGAATCTTCAAATTAGAAGAGAAATATATACACGGAAGATTTTCGTTCCGGCCGGGACTCGAACCCAGTACCACGCGCTTGGAACCCAACGGTCTAGCCATTAGGCTATCGGAGCTCTGTCGATGGAAGTCTTAAATATAATGAAAACAAAAAATGCACCTTGGTAATTATTGATTCAAACACTTTGAAATTTACAGGTCGAATAATTAAACTGACTCAGAATTTTTTTCCCTACATAAATAATCAATATTCGCAAAAGAAATTGAAAAAAAAGAGAATTTTCAAATTAGAAAAGAATTACATACATTGAACATATTCTTTCCGGCTGGGACTCGACCCCAGGGCCACTCGCTTGGAAGTCCAACGGTATAGCCATTAGTCTAAGGGAGCTCTGTCGGTGGGAGTTTTAAATATAATAAAAACAAAAAATGCACCTTGGTAATTGTTTATTTAAACACTTTGAAATCTTCGTGTCGAAAAATTAAACTGACTCAGAATTTTCTTCCCTACATAAATAATCAATAATTGCAAAGGAAAGAAATTGAAAAAAAAAAGAATTTTCAAATTAGAAAAGAAATATATACATTGAAGATATTCGCTCCGGCTGGGACTCGAACCCAGGCCACTCGCTTGGAAGACCAGCGGTCTAGCCATTAGGCTATCGGAGTTCTGTCGAGCGGAGTCTTACTGCCTGACTGATACTGCCTGACTGACAGACTGACTCACTGACTGACTGATACTGACTGACTGACTCACTGACTGACCGAGACTGACTGACTAACTGCCTGACTGACTGAGACTGGACTGACTGACTGACTGACTGACTGACTGACTGACTGACTGACTAACTGACTGACTGAGACTGACTGACTGACTGTTTGACTCTCTGACTGGCTATTTCACTGACTGACTGAATGACTAAATGACTGACTGACACTGACTGACTGACTGCTTGACTACCTGACTGACTGCTTGACTGACTAACTGACTGGACAGGACTGACCGACTGACTGACTGACAGACTGACTGAATAAGGATGACTGACAGACTGACTGAATAAGGCTGACTGACTGACTGACTGACAGACTGACTGAATAAGGCTGACCGACTGACTGACTGCCTGACTGACTGACTGACTGACTGAATAACTGACTGACTGACTGACTGAGACTGGACTGGACTGACTGACTGACTGAGACTGACTGACTGCTTTAGTGACTAACTGACTGCACAGGACTGACCGACTGACAGACTGACTGACTGCCTGACTGACTGAATGACTGACTGACTGAGACTAAATGTCTGACTGCTTGACTGACTGGCTGAAGGACTAACTGACTGACTGAGTGACTGACTGACTGGACTGACTGACTGAGACTGAATGACTGAGTGCTTGACTGATTGACTGTCAGACTGACTGACTGACTTCGCAAAAGGGAAAAATAAAAAAAAAAGAATTATAAAATTAGAAAAAAATATTTGCATTTAAGATTTCCTTTCCGGCTGGGATTTGAACCCAGGGCGACACTCATGGAAGCCCAACGCTCTCGCCAATATACTATCGGATCTCTGTTGATCGGTGTCTTAATTATAATAAAAACAAAAAATGCACCTTAGTAATTATTGATCTAAAATCTTTGAAATCTAAAGGTCGAATGATTAAACTGACTCAGAATTTTCTTCCGTACATAAATAATCCATATTTGCAAAAGAAAGAAATTGAAAAAAAAAGAATCTTCAAATTAGAAGAGAAATATATACATGGAAGATTTTCGTTCCGGCCGGGACTCGAACCCAGTACCACGCGCTTGGAACCCAACGGTCTAGCCATTAGGCTATCGGAGCTCTGTCGATGGAAGTCTTAAATATAATAAAAACAAAAAATGCACCTTTTTAATTATTGATTCAAACACTTTGAAATCTACAGGTCAAATAATTAAACTGACTCAGAATTTTTCTCCCTACATAAATAATCAATATTCGCAAAAGAGAAAAATTAAAAAAAAAGAAGAAGAATTTTCAAATTAGAAACTAAAAATATAAATTGAAGATTTTCGCGCAGGCTGGGACTCGAACCCAGGGCCACTCGCTTGGAAGCCCAACACTCTAACCATTAGTCTATCGGATCTCTGTCGGTTGGAGTTTTAAATATAATAAAAACAAAAATGCACCTTGGTAATTATTTATTTAAACACTTTGAAATCTGCCGGTCGAAAAATTAAACTGACTCAGAATTTTCTTCCCTACATAAATAATCAATATTTGCAAAGGAAAGAAATTGAAAAAAAAAGAATTTTCAAATTACAAAAGAAATATAAACATTGAAGATATTCGCTGCGGCTGGGACTCAAACCCAGGCCACTCGCTTGGAAGACCAGCGGTCTAGCCATTAGGCTATCGGAGTTCTGTCGCGCGGAGTCTTACTGCCTGACTGAGGCTGCCTGACTGACTGACTGATACTGACTGACTGACTGACTCACTGACTGACCGAGACTGACTGACTGACTCACTGACTGACCGAGACTGACTGACTAACTGCCTGACTGACTTAGACTGGACTGACTGACAGACTGACTGACTGACAGACTGACTGACTGACTGACTAACTGACTGACTGAGACTGACTGACTGACTGCTTGACTGTCTGACTGACTATTTCACTGACTGACTGAATGACTAAATGACTGACTGATACTGACTGACTGACTGATACTGATTGACTGACTGACTCACTGACTGACCGAGACTGACTGACTGACCGAGACTGACTGACTGACTGCCTGACTGACTGAGACTGGACTGGACTGACTGACTGACTGACTGAGACTAAATGACTGACTGCTTGACTGACTGGCTGAATGACTAACTGACTGACTGAGACTGACTGACAGACTGCCTAACTGACTGAGTGACTGACTGATTGGACTGACTGACTGTCTGACTGAGACTGAATGACTGCCTGCTTGACTGACTGACTGGTCTGGACTGACCGACTGACAGACTGACTGACTGACTGAGACTGACTGACTGAATGACTAACTGACTGACTGACTGACAGAATGACTGAATGAGGCTAAGTGACTGACTGACAGAATGACTAGCTGACTGAGACTAAGTGAATAAATTGCTTGACTGACTGACTGAATGACTATCTGACTGACTGAGACTGACTGACTGACTGCCTGACTGACTGAGTGACTGACTGACTGGACTGACTGACTGACTGACTGAGACTGAATGACTGACTGCCTAACTGACTGGGTGACTGAATGACTAACTGACTGATTGACTGCTTAAGTGACTGACTGACTGACTGCTTGACTGACTGACTGGACTGGACTGACCGACTGACAGACTGACTGGCTGACAGAGACTGACTGATTGACTGTCGGACTGACTGACTGACTTCGCAAAAGGGAAAAATAAAAAAAAATTATCAAATTAGAAGAAAATACGTGCATTTAAGATTTTCGTTCCGGCTGGGATTCGAACCCAGGGCCACACGCATGGAAGCCCAACGCTCTCGCCAATGGACTATCGGATCTCGGTTGGCCGGTGTCTTAATTATAATAAAAACAAAAAATGCACCTTGGTAATTATTGATCTAAAATCTTTGAAATCTACAGGTCGAATAATTAAACTGACTCAGAATTTTCTTCCGTACATAAATAATCGATATTTGCAAAAGAAAGAAAATGAAAAAAAAAAGAATCTTCAAATTAGAAAAGAAATATATACATTGAAGATTTTCGTTCCGGCGTGGAGTCGAACCCAGGCCACTCGCTTGGAAGACCAGCTGTCTAGCCATTAGGCTATCGGAGCTCTATCGGTCAGAGTTTTAAATATAATAAAAACAAAAAATGCACCTTGGTGATTATTGATTCAAACACTTTGAAATCTGCGGGTCGAAAAATTAAACTGACTCAGAATTTTCTTCCCTACATAAATAATCAATACTTGTAAAAGAGAAAAATTAAAAGAAAAGAAGAAGAATTTTCAAATTAGAAACTAAAAATATACATTGAAGATTTTCGTTCAGGCTGGGACTCGAACCCAGGGCCACTCGCTTGGAAGCCCAACACTCTAACCATTAGTCTATCGGAGCTCTGTCGGTCGGAGTTTTAAATATAATAAAAACAAAAATGCACCTTGGTAATTATTTATTAAAACACTTTGAAATCTGCCGGTCGAAAAATTAAACTGACTCAGAATTTTCTTCCCTACATAAATAATCAATATTTGCAAAGGAAAGAAATTGAAAAAAAAAAGAATTTTCAAATTAGAAAAGAAATATATACATTGAACATATTCGCTCCGACTGGGACTCGAATTCAGACCACCCGCTTGGAAGACCAGCGGTCTAGCCATTAGGCTATCGGAGTTCTGTCGCGCGGAGTCTTACTGCCTGACTGAGGCTGCCTGACTGACTGACTGATACTGATTGACTGACTGACTCACTGACTGACCGAGACTGACTGACTGACTCACTGACTGACGAGACTGACTGACTAACTGCCTGACTGACTTAGACTGGACTGACTGACAGACTGACTGACTGACAGACTGACTGACTGACTGACTAACTGACTGACTGAATGACTAAATGACTGACTGATACTGACTGACTGACTGATACTGATTGACTGACTGACCGAGACTGACTGACTGACTGCCTGACTGACTGAGACTGGACTGGACTGACTGACTGACTGACTGAGACTAAATGACTGACTGCTTGACTGACTGGCTGAATGACTAACTGACTGACTGAGACTGACTGACAGACTGCCTAACTGACTGAGTGACTGACTGATTGGACTGACTGACTGTCTGACTGAGACTGAATGACTGACTGCTTGACTGATTGACTGGTCTGGACTGACCGACTGACAGACTGACTGACTGACTGAGACTGACTGACTGAATGACTAACTGACTGACTGACTGACAGAATGACTGAATGAGGCTAAGTGACTGACTGACAGAATGAGTAGCTGACTGAGACTAAGTGAATAAATTGCTTGACTGACTGACTGAATGACTAACTGACTGACTGAGACTGACTGACTGACTGCCTGACTGACTGAGTGACTGACTGACTGGACTGACTGACTGACTGACTGAGACTGAATGACTGACTGCCTAACTGACTGGGTGACTGAATGACTAACTGACTGATTGACTGCTTAAGTGACTGACTGACTGACTGCTTGACTGACTGACTGGACTGAACTGACCGACTGACAGACTGACTGGCTGACAGAGACTGACTGATTGACTGTCGGACTGACTGACTGACTTCGCAAAAGGGAAAAATAAAAAAAAATTATCAAATTAGAAGAAAATACGTGCATTTAAGATTTTCGTTCCGGCTGGGATTCGAACCCAGGGCCACACGCGTGGAAGCCCAACGCTCTCGCCAATGGACTATCGGATCTCGGTTGGCCGGTGTCTTAATTATAATAAAAACAAAAAATGCACCTTGGTAATTATTGATCTAAAATCTTTGAAATCTACAGGTCGAATAATTAAACTGACTCAGAATTTTCTTCCGTACATAAATAATCGATATTTGCAAAAGAAAGAAAATGAAAAAAAAAAGAATCTTCAAATTAGAAAAGAAATATATACATTGAAGATTTTCGTTCCGGAGTGGAGTCGAACCCAGGCCACTCGCTTGGAAGACCAGCTGTCTAGCCATTAGGCTATCGGAGCTCTATCGGTCAGAGTTTTAAATATAATAAAAACAAAAAATGCACCTTGGTGATTATTGATTAAAACACTTTGAAATCTGCGGGTCGAAAAATTAAACTGACTCAGAATTTTCTTCCCTACATAAATAATCAATACTTGTAAAAGAGAAAAATTAAAAGAAAAGAAGAAGAATTTTCAAATTAGAAATTAAAGATATACATTGAAGATTTTCGTTCAGGCTGGGACTCGAACCCAGGGCCATTCGCTTGGAAGCCCAACACTCTAACCATTAGTCAATCGGAGCTCTGTCGGTCGGAGTTTTAAATATAATAAAAACAAAAATGCACCTTGGTAATTATTTATTTAAACACTTTGAAATCTGCCGGTCGAAAAATTAAACTGACTCAGAATTTTCTTCCCTACGTAAATAATCAATATTTGCAAAGGAAAGAAATTGAAAAAAAAAAGAATTTTCAAATTAGAAAAGAAATATATACATTGAAGATATTCGCTCCGACTGGGACTCGAATTCAGACCACCCGCTTGGAAGACCAGCGGTCTAGCCATTAGGCTATTGGAGTTCTGTCGAGCGGAGTCTTACTGCCTGACTGAGACTGCCTGACTGACAGACTGACTCACTGACTGACTAATACTGACTGACTGACTGACTCACTGACTGACCGAGACTGACTGACTGACTCATTGACTGATCGAGACTGACTGACTAACTGCCTGACTGACTGGACTGACTGACTGACTGACTGACTGACTGACTGACTAACTGACTGACTGAGACTGACTGACTGTCTGACTGACTATATCACTGACTGACTGAATGACTAATTGACTGACTGACACTGACTGACTGACTGCTTGACTGCCTGACTGACTGCTTGACTGACTAACTGACTGGACAGGACTGACCGACTGACTGACTGACAGACTGACTGAATAAGGCTGACTGACTGACTGACTGACAGACTGACTGAATAAGGCTGACTGACTGACTGACTGACTGACTGAATGACTGACTGACTGACTGACTGAGACTGACTGACTGAGACTGACTGACTGACTGACTGAGACTGGACTGGACTGACTGACTGACTGACTGACTGAGACTGACTGACTGACTGACTGAGACTGACTGAGACTGACTGAGACTGACTGACTGACTGACTGAGACTGACTGACTGTCTAACTGACTGAGTGACTGACTGACTGGACTGACTGACTGAGACTGAATGACTGAGTGCTTGACTGATTGACTGTCGGACTGACTGACTGACTTCGCAAAAGGGAAAAATAAAGAAAAAAGAATTATCAAATTAGAAAAAAATACTTGCATTTAAGATTTCCTTTCCGGCTTGGATTTGAACCCAGGGCGACACGCATGGAAGCCCAACGCTCTCGCCAATATACTATCGGATCTCTGTTGGTCGGTGTCTTAATTATAATAAAAACAAAAAATGCACCTTGGTAATTATTGATCTAAAACCTTTGAAATCTAAAGGTCGAATGATTAAACTGACACAGAATTTTCTTCCGTACATAAATAATCGATATTTGCAAAAGAAAGAAATTGAAAAAAAAAGAATCTTCAAATTAGAAAAGAAATATATACATTGAAGATTTTCGTTCCGGCCGGGACTCGACCCCAGTACCACGCGCTTGGAACTCAACGGTCTAGCCATTAGGCTATCGGAGCTCTGTCGATTGAAGTCTTAAATATAATAAAAACAAAAAATGCACCTTTTTAATTATTGATTCAAACACTTTGAAATATACAGGTCGAATAATTAAACTGACTCAGAATTTTTCTCCCTACATAAATAATCAATATTCGCAAAAGAGAAAAATTAAAAAAAAGAAGAAGAATTTTCAAATTAGAAACTAAAAATATAAATTGAAGATTTTCGCGCTGGCTGGGACTCGAACCCAGGGCCACTCGCTTGGAAGCGCACCACTCTAGCCATTAGTCTAGCAGAGCTCTGACGATCGAAGTTTTAAATATAATAAAATCAAAAAATGCACCTTGGTAATTATTTATCTAAACACTTTTTCGCGTTTCGAAAAATTAAACTGACTCAGAATTTTCTTCCCTACATAAATAATCAATATTTGCAAAAGAAAAAAATTGAAAAAAAAAAGAAATTTCAAATTCGAAGAGAAATATATACATTGAAGATATTCGTTCCGGCTGGGACTCGAACCCAGGCCATTCGCTTGGAAGACCAACAGTCTAGCCATTAGCTATCGGAGTTCTGTCGGTCGGAGTCTTACTGCCTGACTGAGACTGCCTGACTGACAGACTGACTGAATGACTGACTGATACTGACTGACTGACTGATACTGACTGAATGACTGACTCACTGACTGACCGAGACTGACTGACTGACTGCCTGACTGACTGAGACTGGACTGGACTGACTGACTGACTGACTGACTGAGACTAAATGACTGACTGATTGGACTGACTGGCTGAATGCCTAACTGACTGACTGAGACTGACTGACTGACTGCCTAACTGACTGAGTGACTGACTGATTGGACTGACTGACTGTCTGACTGAGACTGAATGACTGACTGCTTGACTGACTGACTGGTCTGGACTGACCGACTGACAGACTGACTGACTGACTGAGACTGACTGACTGAATGACTAACTGACTGACTGACTGACAGACTGACTGAATGAGGCTGAGTGACTGACTGACTGCCCGACTGACTGACTGACTGAATGACTAACTGACTGAGACTAAGTGACTAAATTGCTTGACTGACTGACTGAATGACTTACTGACTGACTGAGACTGACTGACTGACTGGACTGACTGACTGAGACTGAATGACTGACTGCCTAACTGACTGAGTGACTGAATGACAAACTGACTGATTGACTGCTTAAGTGATTGACTGAGTGACTGCTTGACTGACTGACTGGACTGGACTGACCGACTGACAGACTGACTGGCTGACAGAGACTGACTGATTGACTGTCGGACTGACTGACTGACTTCGCAAAAGGGAAAAATAAAAAAAAAAGAATTATCAAATTAGAAAAAAATACTTGCATTTAAGATTTCCTTTCCGTCTTGGATTTGAACCCACGGCGACACGCATAGAAGCCCAACGCTCTCGCCAATATACTATCGGATCTCTGTTGGTCGGTGTCTTAATTATAATAAAAACAAAAAATGCACCTTGGTAATTATTGATCTAAAACCTTTGAAATCTAAAGGTCGAATGATTAAACTGACACAGAATTTTCTTCCGTACATAAATAATCGATATTTGCAAAAGAAAGAAATTGAAAAAAAAAAAAGAATCTTCAAATTAGAAAAGAAATATATACATTGAAGATTTTCGTTCCGGCCGGGACTCGACCCCAGTACCACGCGCTTGGCACTCAAAGGTCTAGCCATTAGGCTATCGGAGCTCTGTCGATTAAAGTCTTAAATATAATAAAAACAAAAAATGCACCTTTTTAATTATTGATTGAAACACTTTGAAATATACAGGTCGAATAATTAAACTGACTCAGAATTTTTCTCCCTACATAAATAATCAATATTCGCAAAAGAGAAAAATTAAAAAAAAAGAAGAAGAATTTTCAAATTAGAAACTAAAAATATAAATTGAAGATTTTCGCGCAGGCTGGGACTCGAACCCAGGGCCACTCGCTTGGAAGCCCAACACTCTAACCACTAGTCTATCGGATCTCTGTCGGTTGGAGTTTTAAATATAATAAAAACAAAAATGCACCTTGGTAATTATTTATTTAAACACTTTGAAATCTGCCGGTCGAAAAATTAAACTGACTCAGAATTTTCTTCCCTACATAAATAATCAATATTTGCAAAGGAAAGAAATTGAAAAAAAAAGAATTTTCAAATTAGAAAAGAAATATAAACATTGAAGATATTCGCTGCGGCTGGGACTCGAACCCAGGCCACTCGCTTGGAAGACCAGCGGTCTAGCCATTAGGCTATCGGAGTTCTGTCGCGCGGAGTCTTACTGCCTGACTGAGGCTGCCTGACTGACTGACTGATACTGACTGACTGACTGACTCACTGACTGACCGAGACTGACTGACTGACTCACTGACTGACCGAGACTGACTGACTAACTGCCTGACTGACTTAGACTGGACTGACTGACAGACTGACTGACTGACAGACTGACTGACTGACTGACTAACTGACTGACTGAGACTAACTGACTGACTGCTTGACTGTCTGATTGACTATTTCACTGACTGACTGAATGACTAAATGACTGACTGATACTGACTGACTGACTGATACTGATTGGCTGACTGACTCACTGACTGACCGAGACTGACTGACTGACCGAGACTGGCTGACTGACTGCCTGACTGACTGAGACTGGACTGGACTGACTGACTGACTGAGACTAAATGACTGACTGCTTGACTGACTGGCTGAATGACTAACTGACTGACTGAGACTGACTGACAGACTGCCTAACTGACTGAGTGACTGACTGATTGGACTGACTGACTGTCTGACTGAGACTGAATGACTGACTGCTTGACTGACTGACTGGTCTGGACTGACCGACTGACAGACTGACTGACTGACTGAGACTGACTGACTGAATGACTAACTGACTGACTGACTGACAGAATGACTGAATGAGGCTAAGTGACTGACTGACAGAATGACTGACTGACTGACTGAATGACTAGCTGACTGAGACTAAGTGAATAAATTGCTTGACTGACTGACTGAATGACTAACTGACTGACTGAGACTGACTGACTGACTGCCTGACTGACTGAGTGACTGACTGACTGGACTGACTGACTGACTGACTGAGACTGAATGACTGACTGCCTAACTGACTGGGTGACTGAATGACTAACTGACTGATTGACTGCTTAAGTGACTGACTGACTGACTGCTTGACTGACTGACTGGACTGGACTGACCGACTGACAGACTGACTGGCTGACAGAGACTGACTGATTGACTGTCGGACTGACTGACTGACTTCACAAAAGGGAAAAATAAAAAAAAATTATCAAATTAGAAGAAAACACGTGCATTTAAGATTTTCGTTCCGGCTGGGATTCGAACCCAGGGCCACACGCATGGAAGCCCAACGCTCTCGCCAATGGACTATCGGATCTCGGTTGGCCGGTGTCTTAATTATAATAAAAACAAAAAATGCACCTTGGTAATTATTGATCTAAAATCTTTGAAATCTACAGGTCGAATAATTAAACTGACTCAGAATTTTCTTCCGTACATAAATAATCGATATTTGCAAAAGAAAGAAAATGAAAAAAAAAAGAATCTTCAAATTAGAAAAGAAATATATACATTGAAGATTTTCGTTCCGGCGTGGAGTCGAACCCAGGCCACTCGCTTGGAAGACCAGCTGTCTAGCCATTAGGCTATCGGAGCTCTATCGGTCAGAGTTTTAAATATAATAAAAACAAAAAATGCACCTTGGTGATTATTGATTCAAACACTTTGAAATCTGCGGGTCGAAAAATTAAACTGACTCAGAATTTTCTTCCCTACATAAATAATCAATACTTGTAAAAGAGAAAAATTAAAAGAAAAGAAGAAGAATTTTCAAATTAGAAACTAAAAATATACATTGAAGATTTTCGTTCAGGTTGGGACTCGAACCCAGGGCCACTCGCTTGGAAGCCCAACACTCTAACCATTAGTCTATGGGAGCTCTGTCGGTCGGAGTTTTAAATATAATAAAAACAAAAATGCACCTTGGTAATTATTTATTTAAACACTTTGAAATCTGCCGGTCGAAAAATTAAACTGACTCAGAATTTTCTTCCCTACATAAATAATCAATATTTGCAAAGGAAAGAAATTGAAAAAAAAAAGAATTTTCAAATTAGAAAAGAAATATATACATTGAAGATATTCGCTCCGACTGGGACTCGAACCCAGACCACCCGCTTGGAAGACCAGCGGTCTAGCCATTAGGCTATTGGAGATCTGTCGAGCGGAGTCTTACTGCCTGACTGAGACTGCCTGACTGACAGACTGACTCACTGACTGACTGATACTGACTGACTGACTGACTCACTGACTGACCGAGACTGACTGACTGACTCATTGACTGACCGAGACTGACTGACTAACTGCCTGACTGACTGAGACTGGACTGACTGACTGACTGACTGACTGACTGACTGACTAACTGACTGACTGAGACTGACTGACTGAGACTATCTGACTGTCTGACTGACTATATCACTGACTGACTGAATGACTAAATGACTGACTGACACTGACTGACTGACTGCTTGACTGCCTGACTGACTGCTTGACTGCCTGACTGACTGCTTGACTGACTAACTGACTGGACAGGACTGACCGACTGACTGACTGACAGACTGACTGAATAAGGCTGACTGACTGACTGACTGACAGACTGACTGAATAAGGCTTACTGACTGACTGACTGCCTGACTGACTGACTGACTGAATGACTGACTGACTGACTGACTGAGACTGACTGACTGGCTGACTGAGACTGGACTGGACTGACTGGCTGACTGACTGACTGAGACTGACTGACTGTCTAACTGACTGAGTGACTGACTGACTGGACTGACTGACTGAGACTGAATGACTGAGTGCTTGACTGATTGACTGTCGGACTGACTGACTGACTTCGCAAAAGGGAAAAATAAAAAAAAAAGAATTATCAAATTAGAAAAAAATACTTGCATTTAAGATTTCCTTTCCGGCTTGGATTTGAACCCAGGGCGACACGCATGGAAGCCCAACGCTCTCGCCAATATACTATCGGATCTCTGTTGGCCGGTGTCTTAATTATAATAAAAACAAAAAATGCACCTTGGTAATTATTGATCTAAAATCTTTGAAATCTAAAGGTCGAATGATTAAACTGACACAGAATTTTCTTCCGTACTCAAATAATCGGTATTTGCAAAAGAAAGAAATTGAAAAAAAAAAAGAATCTTCAATTTAGAAAAGAAATATATACATTGAAGATTTTCGTTCCGGCCGGGACTCGACCCCAGTACCACGCGCTTGGCACTCAACGGTCTAGCCATTAGGCTATCGGAGCTCTGTCGATTGAAGTCTTAAATATAATAAAAACAAAAAATGCACCTTTTTAATTATTGATTCAAACACTTTGAAATATACAGGTCGAATAATTAAACTGACTCAGAATTTTTCTCCCTACATAAATAATCAATATTCGCAAAAGAGAAAAATTAAAAAAAAGAAGAAGAATTTTCAAATCCTTATATATTATTTCTGTAGCCTGTTTTTGGTTTCTACGCCAGATTTTCCTCAATTCTTGATCGATTTCTTTGATTTACGCCTTATTTCAAAGCTTATGGTGCTGGCTACTGACGAAAAATAGACCCACGGTCTAAAAATTGTTTTTTTCAGCCGAAAAACCTGTTTTAAAGAACCAGAATGAGGTTTTCGGTTAAACTTATAACTTTAATTTGCGCTATAACCGACAGAGCTGAATAGCTTGATCGGCAGAGCGTTCTCTTCGTAACCAGGAGAATGCGTGTTCGGGCCCCCGTCCGGACAATCTGCAACAAAAAATTAGAGAAATATCGCGCATTACATGAACACTTAATTAAGTGAGTAACAACTATGAAGAAATAGAATAAATGAGGTGGAAACGCTCCTTGCTGATATGAAAACGTGAAGTGATTTTGTGTTAAATTACTTCGGAATTGCACTTTTTTTTTTCTTTTTAAACTTTGGCTCTGGTAAGAAAATTAAAGCATAATGCAAGCGAAAATTTAAGTAACAGGTTTAAGATTTCAGACTACAATAGAATTGTTTTTTGTTCAGAAAAAAATAATGAATCGTATATTGAAATATATATTCTTCAAATGAGTTTTTGACTCTTTGTACAAATAAAAAAATTACTACCTCAATTTAAGGGTAAAATGTATATTTTTTCTTCTTTTTGCAAAAAAAAAAAAAAAAAAAAAAAACAAATAGCTTATCACATTTTTACTACATTCGAAAATCTACGCTTAAAAAAAACATAGTTCAATTTATTTTGTATTTTAACCGTGCTGTTAAATGATGAACACGTGCTGCCATCTAAGTCATAACGGTTCAAACAGTCTGCGGTAACAAATTGTAAAAATTTTCAAAAATAAAAACATTTCTCTTCAATATCTTACCTTATATATTATTCCCTTCTCATTTTAAAACTTATCAGTTTGGCTAATGAAGAAAAATAGACTTACGGTCGAAAAATCAAGTTTTCGAAAACGCCCCTTGCTGTTTCAAAACCTTGATGCTGCCTGTAGTTCTTATGCATTTTTTAAAAGCAAAGTTCTAATGCAGTTTTCCATTTTTTACGTCGCTTTCGGCAAAAAAAAAAAAGCCTGTGTGTGTGTGTGTTCATATTTTAATAAAGCTTAAAAGCACTGGACTTAGTTGTTCGGTTAAATTGATAAGTTTTTTTCGGTAGAGCGTTCGGCTATAAACTATCTGAACTTCGGGCAAGTTTGGGCTGTCAGAAAGAATATCAAATTTATATTAGTATTGCGCATTACATGTACTCATAACATACAAACGTAATAAAATAAATGCAGTGGGAATGCTACTTGGTGTTTCGACTCCTTTATGCAGGCTACAGTTATCATTCGGATAAGTTGACTGTTAGAGTGTTCTTCCTTTTTTTAAAGCTTTGACTACATCCAGACCACTCAGCGTAATGTAAGCATAAAAAAGTATTAGATTTACCTAAAGGAAATCATTTTTGTGCAGAAAAACATTTTCACTGTATGCTGAAATGTAGATGTTTCTAATAGCAGTGTTCGACCTTTTGTACAAATGAAAAATACTACGCCAAATTAAAACTACGAGTTTCACCCAGTAAACCTTTATTTTTTTATTCCCGCGAATACGATATAAAGCATTAAAATTATTATCAACTTCATTAGCAAGAAATCATTTTCTACTCCTCTGCTTTCTGCTGGAAAAAAAATACATTTTTTCTACGTTCGAAAAATTACACTTAAAAAACTGACTCAGTTCAACTGGTTTTGGTTTTGAATTTTAAGTGTTCGATTAAAAGAGAAACATGTGCGGGCATTTAAGCCGTAACTGTTAAAGCAACCTTCTATGTGAAATAGTTCAATATTCAAAGATAAAAACACTTATTTTCAATCTAATTTATTACTTCTCTAGAATGTTCGTTTCAATCGCTACGTGAGATCTTCGTCATTCTTTAATCAAATTCCATGCTTTTCGAATAATTTTAAATCGTATCATGCTGGTTAATGACAAAACATAGAAGCATGATCTTATTATTATTATTATTATTACAGTCGACGCTCGATATAACGACCATCTCCGTCCCAGAGAAAAAGATCTTTATAACGAGTGGTAGTTATAAGAGGTATAAATTTAAAAAATGTACACCGTCATCATGCATGCCCATTTAAATGCCCAAATGTTTTTTATCATAGGAATTTTTAGAAAAGTAGTGTGCAAAATATTATGACAGAATATTAAAAGTTTTAAAGTAGAAAATATAGGGAGGAAAATGTTACACACTTTCAGATCTACTACTACTACTACTACCACAACAATTTCTGAAGATAAAACCAGAAACAGAGGTCTGCCTTTTTAGCAGACGTGATTTTTGTAAAAACTTATTTTCTGTTTCAGATATAGGTGATAAATTGTGTTTCTCTTGCTTTCCAAAGAAACATTTAAAAGTCCCTCGAGAACCCCAAATCGTTAAAAATACTAGATTCAAACACCAAACTACCAATACATCTGTCAACTCCCTTTTCTTAGGAATCTGGAATTTCCTCGATTTTTCCTCCCATTATTTTTCTGTGCTAGCTGTGGTGAATGGTAATCTCCCCCCCCCCCCACCCCACCCTTCTTAAAGTTGGATTTGACATTGAAAACTTCAAGCAGATGTCTGTAAACAATAATCAATGTCATTTTAAGCTAAAAATTTGTTTTATTGGAAAGAACACAGGAAATAGCGTCCGCTGATTCGGTCGCTGTATTAGATTAGACGATACAGAACGGTCGTTATAACGAAAGCAAATTAACATAGAGTTTATAGAGACAAAGTTGGGACTTCTACCACTGGTCGTTATAATGAGCGTCGACTTTTTTTTTTTTTTTTGGCAAAAAGCTTTTTTGCTGTTTTTTACTACGCATTCCTTCAATGAATAGCTTTCGAAAAGGAAGGCGCAATTGCTAGGTTTGTTGGGGTGTCGGGCTGTTAATCAGAATGGCGCCAATTCAAATCCGTGCCAATAAATATCTCTTTAGTATTTCTTTTTTTCCCGTCAGATGCTCACATGGGCAGGACTGTATTTGCCACAACCTGTTTTTTTACATGCACAATTATTGCTTTTTCACGAGTCACTACTCATCCACACTTTTAATGATGTTTATGTTTGAATTGAAAATATGTACGACCAAAAGGTGAGCGATGATCAAATTATCACAACGTTATATTTAACGAGGTTTTGTTACTGATGTCTTTAAATTACATGCCTTCTCTCCTGCGCTTACTTTTTTTTCGATTCTTCTTCATAATGTTCTTCCTTTGAAATTCTTAAAGAGCGAAATACCTTATGAAACGATTCGAAGCACAGTGCGGAGTTCCGCACGGGTCGACTAGTTAGAAACTAAAAATATAAATTGAAGATTTTCGCGTTGGCTGGGACTCGAACCCAGGGCCACTCGCTTGGAAGCCCACCACTCTAGCCATTAGTCTAGCAGAGCTCTGACGAGCGAAGTTTTAAATATAATAAAATCAAAAAATACACCTTGGTAATTATTTATCTAAACACTTTTTCGCGTTTCGAAAAATTAAACTGATTCAGAATTTTCTTCCCTACATAAATAATCAATATTTGCAAAGGAAAGAAATTGAAAAAAAAAGAATTTTCAAATTAGAAAAGAAATATATACATTGAAGATATTCGCTCCGGCTTGGACTCGAACCCAGGCCACTCGCTTGGAAGACCAGCGGTCTAGCCATTAGGCTATCGGAGTTCTGTCGAGCGGAGTCTTACTGCCTGACTGAGACTGCCTGACTGACAGACTGACTCACTGACTGACTGATACTGACTGACTGACTGACTGACCGAGACTGACTGACTAACTGCCTGACTGACTGAGACTGGACTGACTGACTGAGACTGGACTGACTGACTGACTAACTGACTGACTGAGACTGACTGACTGACTGCTTGACTGTCTGACTGACTATTTCACTGACTGACTGAATGACTAAATGACTGACTGACACTGACTGACTGACTGCTTGACTGCCTGACTGACTAACTGACTGGACAGGACTGACCGACTGACTGACTGATAGACTGACTGAATAAGGCTGACTGACTGACTGACTGACAGACTGACTGAATAAGGCTGACTGACTGACTGACTGCCTGACTGACTGACTGACTGAATGACTGACTGACTGACTGACCGAGACTGACTGACTGACTGACTGAGACTGGAATGGACTGACTGACTGAGACTGACTGCTTGACTGACTAACTGACTGGACAGGACTGACCGACTGACTGACTGCCTGACTGACTGATTGACTGAATGTCTGACTGACTGAGACTAAATGACTGACTGCTTGACTGACTGGCTGAAGGACTAACTGACTGACTGAGACTGACTGAATGACTGCCTAACTGACTGAGTGACTGACTGACTGACTGGACTGACTGACTGAGACTGAATGACTGAGTGCTTGACTGATTGACTGTCGGACTGACTGACTGACTTCGCAAAAGGGAAAAATAAAAAAAAAAGAATTATCAAATTAGAAAAAAATATTTGCATTTAAGATTTCCTTTCCGGCTGGGATTTGAACCCAGGGCGACACGCATGGAAGCCCAACGCTCTCGCCAATATACTATCGGATCTCGGGCCGTCGGTGTCTTAATTATAATAAAAACAAAAAATGCACCTTGGTAATTATTGATCGAAAATCTTTGAAATCTAAAGGTCGAATGATTAAACTGACTCAGAATTTTCTTCCGTACATAAATAATCGATATTTGCAAAAGAAAGAAATTGAAAAAAAAAAGAATCTTCAAATTAGAAAAGAAATATATACGTTGAAGATTTTCGTTCCGGCCGGGACTCGAACCCAGTACCACGCGCTTGGAACCCAACGGTCTAGCCATTAGGCTATCGGAGCTCTGTCGGTCGGAGTCTTACTGCCTGACTGAGACTGCCTGACTGACAGACTGACTGAATGACTGACTGATACTGCCTGACTGACAGACTGACTGAATGACTGACTGATACTGACTGACTGTCTGATACTGACTGACTGAGACTGACTGACTGACAGTTTGACTGACTGACTGAATGACTAACTGACTGACTGACTGTTTGACTGCCTGACTGAATGACTAACTCACTGACTGAGTGTTTGACTGCCTCACTGACTGCTTGACTGACTAACTGACTGAATGAACTGACTGGACAGGACTGACCTACTGACTGACTGACAGACTGACTGAATGAGGCTGACTGACTGACTGACTACCTGACTGACTGACTGACTGAATGACTGACTGACTGAGACTAAATGACTGATTGCTTGACTGACTGACTAACTGACTGCTGACTGCTTAAGTGACTGACTGACTGACTGACTGCTTGACTGACTGACTGGACTGGACTGACCGACTGACAGACTGACTGACTGACCGAGACTGACTGATTGACTGTCGGACTGACTGACTGACTTCGCAAAAGGGAAAAAAAATAATTATCAAATTAGAAAAAAATAGTTGTATTTAAGATTTCCTTTCCGGCTATTATTCAAACCCACGGCCACACGCAGGGAAGCCTACGCTCTCGCCAATAGACTATCGGATCTCTGTTGGTCGGTGTCTTAATTATAATAAAAACAAAAAATGCACCTTGGTAATTATTGATCTAAAATCTTTGAAATCTACAGGTCGAATAATTGAACTGACTCAGAATTTTCTTCCGTAAATAAATAATCGATATTTGCAAAAGAAAAAAATTGGAAAAAAAAAAGAATTTTCAAATTAGAAAAGAAATATAGACATTGAAGATATTCGTTCCGGCCGGGACTCGAACCCAGTACTACGCGCTTGGAAGCCCAACGGTCTAGCCATTAGGCTATCGGAGCTCTGTCGATTGAAGTCTTAAATATAATAAAAACAAAAAATGCACCTTGGTAATTATTGATTCAAACACTTTGAAATCTACAGGTCGAATAATTAAACTGACTCAGGATTTTTCTCCCTACATAAATAATCAATATTCGCAAAAGAGAAAAATTAAAAAAAAAAGAAGAAGAATTTTCAAATTAGAAACTAAAAGTATACATTGAAGATTTTCGTTCAGGCTGGGACTCGAACCCAGGACCACTCGTTTGGAAGCCCAACACTCTAGCCAGTAGTCTATCAAAGCTCTGGCGGTCGGAGTTTTAAATATAATAAAAACAAAAAATGCACCTTGGTAATTATTTATTTAAACACTTTGAAATCTGCGGGTCGAAAAAATTAACTGACTCAGAATTTTCTTCCGTACATAAATAATCAATATTTACAGAAGAAAGAAATTGAAAAAAAAGAAGAATTTTCAAATTAGAAAAGAAATATATGCATTGAAGATATTCGTTCCGGCTGAGACCCGAACGCAGGCCACTCGCTTGGAAGACCAACGGTCTAGCCATTAGCTATCGGAGTTCAGTCGGTCAGAGTCTTACTGCCTGACTGAGATTGCCTGACTGACAGACTGACTGACTGACTGACTCACTGACTGACCGAGACTGACTGACTGACAGCCTGACTGACTAAGACTGGACTGGACTGACTGACTGACTGCTTGACTGACTGACTGACTATTTCACTGACTGACTGAATGACTAAATGACTGACTGAGACTGACTGACTGACTGCTTGACTGACTAACGGACTCACTGACTGAATGACAGACTGCCTGATTGACTGAGACTGACTGACTGGCTGACTGAGACTGGACTGGACTGACTGGCTGACTGACTGACTGAGACTGACTGACTGACTGACTGAGACTGACTGACTGTCTAACTGACTGAGTGACTGACTGACTGGACTGACTGACTGAGACTGAATGACTGAGTGCTTGACTGATTGACTGTCGGACTGACTGACTGACTTCGCAAAAGGGAAAAATAAAAAAAAGAATTATTAAATTAGAAAAAAATATTTGCATTTAAGCTTTCCTTTCCGGCTGGGATTTGAACCCAGGGACACACGCATGGAAGCCCAACGCTCTCGCCAATATACTATCGGATCTCGGTCCGTCGGTGTCTTAATTATAATAAAAACAAAAAATCAACTTGGTAATTATTGATCGAAAATCTTTGAAATCTAAAGGTCGAATGATTAAACTGACTCAGAATTTTCTTCCGCACATAAATAATCGATATTTGCAAAAGAAAGAAATTGAAAAAAAAAAGAATCTTCAAATAAGAAATGAAATATACACGTTGAAGATTTTCGTTCCGGCCGGGACTCGACCCCAGTACCACGCGCTTGGAACCCAACGGTCTAGCCATTAGGCTATCGGAGCTCTGTCGATTGAAGTCTTAAATATAATAAAAACAAAAAATGCACCTTTTTAATTATTGATTCAAACACTTTGAAATCTACAGGTCGAATAATTAAATTGACTCAGAATTTTTCTCCTTACATAAATAATCAATATTCGCAAAAGAGAAAAATTAAAAAAAGAAGAAAAATTTTCAAATTAGAAACTAAAAATAAAAATTAAAGATTTTCGCGCAGGCTGGGACTCGAAACCAGGGCCACTCGCTTGGAAGCCCACCTCTAGCCATTAGTCTAGCAGAGCTGTGACGGTCGGAGTTTTAATTATAATAAAATCAAAAAATGCACCTTGGTAATTATTTATCTAAACACTTTTTCGCGTTTCGAAAAATTAAACTGACTCAGAATTTTCTTCCCTACATAAATAATCAATATTTGCAAAAGAAAAAATTGAAAAAAAAAAGAATTTTCAAATTAGAAAAGAAATATATACATTGAAGATATTCGTTCCGGCTGGGACTCGAACCCAGGCCATTCGCTTGGAAGACCAACGGTCTAGCCATTAGCTATCGGAGTTCTGTCGGTCGGAGTCTTACTGCCTGACTGAGACTGCCTGACTGACAGACTGACTGAATGACTGACTGATACTGACTGACTGACTGATACTGATTGACTGACTGACTCACTGACTGACCGAGACTGACTGACTGACCGAGACTGACTGACTGACCGAGACTGACTGACTGAGACTGGACTGGACTGACTGACTGACTGACTGAGACTAAATGACTGACTGCTTGACTGACTGGCTGAATGACTAACTGACTGACTGAGACTGACTGACTGACTGCCTAACTGACTTAGTGACTGACTGATTGGACTGACTGACTGTCTGACTCAGACTGAATGACTGACTGCTTGACTGACTGACTGGTCTGGACTGACCGACTGACAGACTGACTGACTGACTGAGACTGACTGAATGAATGACTAACTGACTGACTGACTGACAGACTGACTGAATGAGGCTGAGTGACTGACTGACTGCCCGACTGACTGACTGAATGAATGACTAACTGACTGAGACTGAGTGACTAAATTGCTTGACTGAATGACTGAATGACTAACTGACTGACTGAGACTGACTGACTGACTGCCTGACTGACTGAGTGACTGACTGACTGGACAGACTGACTGACTGACTGAGACTGACTGAATGAATGACTAACTGACTGACTGACTGACAGACTGACTGAATGAGGCTGAGTGACTGTGACTGCCCGACTGACTGACTGACTGAATGACAAACTGACTGAGACTAAGTGACTAAATTGCTTGACTGACTGACTGAATGACTTACTGACTGACTGAGACTGACTGACTGACTGGACTGACTGACTGAGACTGAATGACTGACTGCCTAACTGACTGAGTGACTGAATGACAAACTGACTGATTGACTGCTTAAGTGACTGACTGACTGACTGCTTGACTGACTGACTGGACTGGACTGACCGACTGACAGACTGACTGGCTGACAGAGACTGACTGACTGACTGTCGGACTGAATGACTGACTTCGCAAAAGGAAAAAATAAAAAAAAAGAATTATCAAATTAGAAAAAAGTATTTGCATTTGAGTTTTCCTTTCCGGCAGGGATTTGAACCCAGGGCCACACGCATGGAAGCCCAACGCTCTCGCCAACAGACTATCGGATCTCTGTTGGTCGGTGTCTTTATTATAATAAAAACAAAATATGCACCTTGGTAATTATTGATCTAAAATCTTTGAAATTTGCAGGTCGAATAATTAAACTGATTCAAAATTTTCTTCCGTACATAAATAATCGATATTTGCAAAAGAAAGAAATTGAAAAAAAAAAAAAATCAAATAAGAAAAGAAATATATACATTGAAAATATTCGTTCCGGGCGGGCGTCGAACCCAGTACCACGCGCTTAAAAGCCCAACAGTATAGCCATTAGGTTATCGGAGCTCTGTCGATTGAAGTCTTAAATATAATAAAAACAAAAAATGCACCTTGGTAATTATTGATTTAAACACTTTGAAATCTGCGGGTCGAAAAATTAAACTGACTCAGAATTTTCTTCCCTACATAAATAATCAATATTTGCAAAACAAAGTAATCGAAAAAAAAAAAGAATTTTCAAATTAGAAAAGAAATATATACATTGAAGATTTTCGTTCCGGCCGGGACTCGAACCCAGTACCACGCGCTTGGAACCCAACGGTCTTGCCATTAGGCTATCGGAGCTCTGTCGCTTGAAGTCTTAAATATAATAAAAACAAAAAATGCACCTTTTTAATTATTGATTCAAACACTTTAAAATCTACAATTCGAATAATTAAATTGACTCAGAATTTCTTCCTACATAAATAATCAATATTCGCAAAAGAGAAAAATTAAAAAAAAGAAGAAGAATTTTCAAATTAGAAACTAAAAATAAAAAGTGAAGATTTTCGCGCAGGCTGGGACTCGAAACCAGAGCCACTCGCTTGGAAGCCCACCACTCTAGTCATTAGTCCAGCAGAGCTCTGACGGTCGGAGTTTTAAATATAATAAAATCAAAAAATGCATCTTGGTAATTATTTATCTAAACACTTTGAATTCTGCGTTTCGAAAAATTAAACTGACTCAGAATCTTCTTCCCTACATAAATAATCAATATTTGCAAAAGAAAAAAATTGAAAAAAAAAAAAAAGAATTTTCAAATTCGAAAAGAAATATATACATTGAGGATATTCTTTCCGGCTGGGACTCGAACCCCGGCCATTCGCTTGGAAAACCAACGGTCTAGCCATTAGCTATCGGAGTTCTGTCGGTCGGAGTCTTACTGCCTGACTGACAGACTGACTGAATGACTGACTGATACTGACTGACTGACTGATACTGATTGACTGACTGACTCACTGACTGACCGAGACTGACTGACTGACCGAGACTGACTGACTGACTGCCTGACTGACTGACTGACTGAGACTAAATGACTGACTGCTTGACTGACTGGCTGAATGACTAACTGACTGACTGATAGACTGACTGAATGACTGGCAGATATTGACTGACTGATACTGACTGACTGACTGAGGCTGAATGACTGACTGCCTAACTGACTGAGTGACTGAATGACTGACTGACTGATTGACTGCTTAAGTGACTGACTGACTGCTTGACTGACTGACCGACTGACTGACTGAGACTGAATGACAAACTGACTGACTGACTGCTTGAGTGACTGACTGACTGGACTGGACTGACCGACTGACAGACTGACTGACTTCGCAAAAGGGAAAAATAAAAAAAAAAGAATTATCAAATTAGAAAAAAATACATGCATTTAGGGTTTTCTTTCCGGCTGGGATTCGAACCCACGGCCACAAACATGGTAGCCTAATGCTCTCGCCAATAGACTATCGGAATCTTTGTTGGTCGGTGTCTTAATTATAATAAAAACAAAAAATGCACCTTGGTAGTTATTGATCTAAAATCTTTGAAATCTACAGGTCGAATGATTAAACTGACTCAGAATTTTTCTCCCTACATAAATAATCAATATTCGCAAAAGAGAAAAAGTTAAAAAAAAAAGAAGAAGAATTTTTAAATTAGGAACTAAAAGTATATATTGAAGATTTTCGTTCAGGCTGGGACTCGAACCCACGGCCACTCGCTTAGAAGCTTAACACTCTAGCCATTAGTCTATGGGAGCTCTGTCGGTGGGAGTTTTAAATATAATAAAAACAAAAAATGCACCTTGGTAATTGTTTATTTAAACACTTTGAAATCTTCGGGTCGAAAAATTAAACTGACTCAGAATTTTCTTCCCTACATAAATAATCAATATTTGCAAAAGAAAGAAATTGAAAAAAAGAAGAATTTTCAAATTAGAAAAGAAATATATACATTGAAGGCATTCGTTCCGGCGTGGAGTCGAACCCAGGCCACTCGCTCGGAAGACCAACGGTCTAGCCATTAGGCTATCGGAGCTCTGTCGGTCGGAGTTTTAAATATAATAAAAACAAAAAATGCACCTTGGTAATTATTGATTCAAACACTTTGAAATCTGCGGGTCGAAAAATTAAACTGACTCAGAATTTTCTTCCCTACATAAATAATCAATACTTGTAAAAGAGAAAAATTAAAAAAAAAGAAGAAGAATTTTCAAATTAGAAACTAAAAACATATATAAAAGATTTTCGTTCAGGCTGGGACTTGAACCCAATGCCACACGCTTGGAAGCCCAACACTCTAAGCATTAGTCTATCGGAGCTCTGTCGGTCGGAGTTTTAAATATAATAAAAACAAAAATGCACCTTGGTAATTATTTATTTAAACACTTCGAAATCTGCCGGTCGAAAAATTAAACTGACTCAGAATTTTCTTCCCTACATAAATAATCAATTTTTGCAAAGGAAAGAAATTGAAAAAAAAAAGAATTTTCAAATTAGAAAAGAAATATATACATTGAAGATATTCGTTCCGGCCGGGACTCGAACCCAGGCCACTCGCTTGAATGACTAACGGTCTAGCCATTAGGCTATCGGAGTTCTCTCGGTCGGAGTCTTACTGCCTGACTGAGACTGCCTGACTGACAGACTGACTGAATGGCTGACTGATACTGACTGACCTACTGATACTGACTTACTGACTGATACTGACTGAATGACTGAATCACTGACTGACCGAGACTGACTGACTGATTGACTGAATGTCTAGCTGACTGATTGAGACTGACTGAGTGACTGCTTGACTGACTAACTGACTGACTGGACTCACTGACCGACTGACTGACTGAATGAATGACTAACTGACTGAGACTGAGTGACTAAATTGCTTGACTGAATGACTGAATGACTAACTGACTGACTGAGACTGACTGACTGACTGCCTGACTGACTGAGTGACTGACTGACTGGACTGACTGACTGACTGATTGAGACTGAATGACTGACTGCCTAACTGACTGAGTGACTGAATGACTAACTGACTGATTGACTGCTTAAGTGACTGACTGACTGGACTGGACTGACCGACTGACAGACTGACTGGCTGACAGAGACTGACTGATTGACTGTCGGACTGAATGACTGACTTCGCAAAAGGGAAAAATAAAAAAAAAGAATTATCAAATTAGAAAAAAATATTTGCATTTGAGTTTTCCTTTCCGGCAGGGATTTGAACCCAGGGCCACACGCATGGAAGCCCAACGCTCTCGCCAACAGACTATCGGATCTCTGTTGGTCGGTGTCTTTATTATAATAAAAACAAAATATGCACCTTGGTAATTATTGATCTAAAATCTTTGAAATCTGCAGGTCGAATAATTAAACTGACTCAAAATTTTCTTCCGTACATAAATAATCGATATTTGCAAAAGAAAGAAATTGAAAAAAAAAAAAAAATCAAATAAGAAAAGAAATATATACATTGAAGATATTCGTTCCGGGCGGGCGTCGAACCCAGTACCACGCGCTTAAAAGCCCAACAGTATAGCCATTAGGTTATCGGAGCTCTGTCGATTGAAGTCTTAAATATAATAAAAACAAAAAATGCACCTTGGTAATTATTGATTTAAACATTTTGAAATCTACAGGTCGAATAATTAAACTGACTCAGAATTTTTCTCCCTACATAAATAATCAATATTCGCAAAAGAAAAAAATTAAAAAAAAAGAAGAATTTTCAAATTAGAAACTAAAAATATACATTGAAGATTTTCGTTCAGGATGGGACTCGAACCCAGGGCCACTCGTTTGGAAGCCTAACACGCTAGCCATTAGTCTATCGTAACTCTGTCGGTGGGAGTTTTAAATATAATAAAAACAAAAAATGCACCTTGGTAATTATTTATTTAAACACTTTGAAATCTGCGGGTCGAAAAATTAAACTGACTCAGAATTTTCTTCCCTACATAAATAATCAATATTTTCAAAACAAAGTAATCGAAAAAAAAAAGAATTTTCAAATTAGAAAAGAAATATATACATTGAAGATATTCGTTCCGGCTGGGACTCAAACCCAGGCCACTCGCTAGGAAGACAAACGGTCTAGCCATTAGGCTATCGGAGTTCTGCCGGTCAGAGTCTTACTGCCTGACTGAGAACCCTGAGTGACAGACTGACTGACTGATACTGACTGACTGACTGACTCACTGACCGACCGAGACTGACTGACTGACTGACTGAGACTGGATTGGAATGACTGACTGACTGACTGAGACTGACTGACTGACAGTTTGACTGACTGACTGAATGACTAACTGACTGACTGACTGTTTGACTGCCTGACTGAATGACTAACTCACTGACTGACTGTTTGACTGCCTCACTGACTGCTTGACTGACTGAACTGACTGGACAGGACTGACCTACTGACTGACTGACAGACTGACTGAATGAGGCTGACTGACTGACTGACTACCTGACTGACTGACTGACTGAATGACTGACTGACTGAGACTAAATGACTGATTGCTTGACTGACTGACTGAATGACAAACTGATTGACTGAGACTGACTGACTGAATGCCTAACTGACTGAGTGACTGACTGACTGGACTGACTGACTGACTGACTGAGACTGAATGACTGACTGCCTAACTGACTGAATGACTGAATGACTAACTGACTGCTGACTGCTTAAGTGACTGACTGACTGACTGACTGCTTGACTGACTGACTGGACTGGACTGACCGACTGACAGACTGACTGACTGACCGAGACTGACTGATTGACTGTCGGACTGACTGACTGACTTCGCAAAAGGGAAAAAAAATAATTAACAAATTAGAAAAAAATAGTTGTATTTAAGATTTCCTTTCCGGCAATTATTCAAACCCACGGCCACACGCAGGGAAGCCAACGCTCTCGCCAATAGACTATCGGATCTCTGTTGGTCGGTGTCTTAATTATAATAAAAACAAAAAATGCACCTTGGTAATTATTGATCTAAAATCTTTGAAATCTACAGGTCGAATAATTTAACTGACTCAGAATTTTCTTCCGTAAATAAATAATCGATATTTGCCAAAGAAAAAAATTGGAAAAAAAAAGAATTTTAAAATTAGAAAAGAAATATAGACATTGAAGATATTCGTTCCGGCCGGGACTCGAACCCAGTACTACGCGCTTGGAAGCCCAACGGTCTAGCCATTAGGCTATCGGAGCTCTGTCGAGTGAAGTCTTAAATATAATAAAAACAAAAAATGCACCTTGGTAATTATTGATTCAAACACTTTGAAATCTACAGGTCGAATAATTAAACTGACTCAGGATTTTTCTCCCTACATAAATAATCAATATTCGCAAAAGAGAAAAATTAAAAAAAAAAAGAAGAAGAAGAATTTTCAAATTAGAAACTAAAAGTATACATTGAAGATTTTCGTTCAGGCTGGGACTCGAACCCAGGACCACTCGTTTGGAAGCCCAACACTCTAGCCAGTAGTCTATCAAAGCTCTGTCGGTCGGAGTTTTAAATATAATAAAAACAAAAAATGCACCTTGGTAATTATTTATTTAAACACTTTGAAATCTGCGGGTCGAAAAAATTAACTGACTCAGAATTTTCTTCCCTACATAAATAATCAATATTTACAAAAGAAAGAAATTGAAAAAAAAAAGAATTTTCAAATTAGAAAAGAAATATATACATTGAAGATATTCGTTCCGGCTGAGACCCGAACGCAGGCCACTCGCTTGGAAGACCAACGGTCTAGCCATTAGCTATCGGAGTTCAGTCGGTCAGAGTCTTACTGCCTGACTGAGATTGCCTGACTGACAGACTGACTGACTGACTGACTCACTGACTGACCGAGACTGACTGACTGACAGCCTGACTGACTGAGACTGGACTGGACTGACTGACTGACTGCTTGACTGACTGACTGACTATTTCACTGACTGACTGAATGACTAAATGACTGACTGAGACTGACTGACTGACTGCTTGACTGACTAACGGACTCACTGACTGAATGACAGACTGCCTGATTGACTGATTGAATGACTAAATGACTGACTGACTGTTTGACACCCTGACTGACTGCTTGACTGACTAACTGACTGACTGGACTGACTGGACGGGACTGACCGACTGACTGACTGACAGACTGACTGAATGCGATTGACTGACTGACTGACTGACTGACTGACTGACTGAGACTGACTGACTGGCTGTTTCACTGACTGGCTGAATGACTAACTGACTGACTGAGACTTAGTGACTGACTGCTTGACTGCCTGACTGATTGCTTGACTGACTAACTGACTGACTGAACTGACTGGACAGGACTGACCGACTGATTGACTGACTGAATGAGGCTGACTGACTGACTGACTGCCTGACTGACTGACTGAGATTAAATGGCTAACTGCTTGACTGACTGGCTGAATGACTAACTGACTGACTGAGACTGACTGACTGACTGCCTATCTGACTGAGTGACTGACTGACTGACTGACTGAGACTGAATGTCTGACTGCTTGACTGACTGGCTGAATGACTAACTGACTGACTGAGACTGACTGACTGACTGCTTAACTGACTGATTGACTGACTGACTGGACTGACTGACTGACTGACTGAGACTGAATGACTAACTGACTGACTGACTGCTTGAGTGACTGACTGACAGGACTGGACTGACCGACAGACAGACTGACTGACTTCGCAAAAGGGAAAAATAAAAAAAAAAGAATTATCAAATTAGAAAAAAATATTTGCATTTAAGATTTCCTTTCCGGCTGGGATTTGAACCCAGGGCGACACGCATGGAAGCCCAACGCTCTCGCCAATATACTATCGGATCTCGGTCCGTCGGTGTCTTAATTATAATAAAAACAAAAAATGCACCTTGGTAATTACCCTACTAGCAAAATTTCTTGCATCAACCTTGACAGATCTTGATATTATACTGACGGCGTCAATATTGATGTGTTTCATACTGCATAAAGCTTGCATAAAGATTAAAAAGCAATATTACAATAACAACACGTATGCAACATTGCATTCATCTTAAAATATCAATATTGATATTACCTTACAATAACAACATTGCATACATGTTGTCGCCGTCAAGATGATATTGATTTCATGCTGTCGCCGTCAAGGTAATTAGTACACAATAGAACAGGTGGACCTTCGTTGATACTTGCGCATGCGCACAGTTCTTTCTACCCAGCATCCCTCGCATTGCTGGCACATTCTTCCTGCTTCGACCTCAATCGGTTCAGAGGTGCTGCACGTGGCGTTGCATTCTTTTAGGCTTCGTTAAGTTGGTTGCTTAGTTATTAGTCTGGAATAGTATTGTTTTAGGAAAAACTTATGAATGACTGATAACTATATTTGTTTATTAATATAGTACTAAACAAGTCATATTGCAGACGATGTGCGATCAATGTTAGAAATGGCGAAAATAACTTTTTTCGTCCCTAGACTTTGAAACAAAGGATATGAAGCCCAGAATTTCGTATTATCACTTCAATCTCACGTAAGATTAATTTTATTCAATGGTATTTATGTTATTCTTTAAGATAAATTCATATGTTTTGTTCATGGGATATTTTCAATGCTGACATCCATTTGAAAATGTACTTATTTATTTATTTATTATTTTGCTACCTTTAGTGCTATAAAAACTTCCGCAATTATTCCTAACTAAGCATTTTATGTCTTTATAATACAATTAGAAGCATGAATTTAAAAAATAAGTCAAGTATTACGCAAAACGAAGAAACTTTCATTTTTTAAATTAAATCGCAAGTACTATTAATATCTTTATATGAATTTCCGATCAGATGTCAGCTTTAAGAAAATATTCTCAGGCAGAAAACTATCTTGAAGAATAACAGAAATAATTAAAGAATGAAATTTAATTCTCGAGTTTGAAGTGAAAATAATACAAATAAATAAATGGATAAAACACCTTGCAAACATGCTGATTTCATACTGTCATGTCAATGTATCCTGACATTTTCCTGTCATATCAATACGTATGCAATATTACAAAAGCAAGATCATCTTGCCTAGACCTTGATTTCATGCTGTCATGACAACATCTTGATATTATCCTGTCATATCAATACGTATGCAAGATTACAAAAGCAAGATCATCTTGCCTAGACCTTGATTTTATGCTGTCATGACAACATCTTGATATTATCCTGTCATATCAATACGTATGCAACATTACAAAAGCAGCATACCTTGATATTTTCCTGATATTATGCTGCATACACCTTGTCAGTCAATATTGTGGCAGCCTGCTGACAGCATAAATGGAGTAACATAACAACATTGAGGCAGTATTAATGCAAGATGATTTTTCTTGCATGTCAACCTTTATGCAATACTGAGGCAAGATATTTTGCTTACTGGGTATTGATCTAAAATCTTTGAAATCTAAAAGTCGAATGATTAAACTGACTCAGAATTTTCTTCCGTACATAAATAATCGATATTTGCAAAAGAAAGAAATTGAAAAAAAAAAAAGAATCTTCAAATTAGAAAAGAAATATATGCATTGAAGATTTTCGTTCCGGCCGGGACTCGAACCCAGTACCACGCGCTTGGAACCCAACGGTCTTGCCATTAGGCTATCGGAGCTCTGTCGGTTGAAGTCTTAAATATAATAAAAACAAAAAATGCACCTTTTTAATTATTGATTCAAACACTTTTAAATCTACAGGTCGAATAATTAAATTGACTCAGAATTTCTCCCTACATAAATAATCAATATTCGCAAAAGGGAAAAATTAAAAAAAAGAAGAAGAATTTTCAAATTAGAAACTAAAAATAAAAAGTGAAGATTTTCGCGCAGGCTGGGACACGAACCCAGGGCCACTCGCTTGGAAGCCCACCACTCTTGCCATTAGTCTAGCAGAGCTCTGACGATCGGAGTTTTAAATATAATAAAATCAAAAAATGCATCTTGGTAATTATTTATCTAAACACTTTGAATTCTGCGTTTCGAAAAATTAAACTGACTCAGAATCTTCTTCCCTACATAAATAATCAATATTTGCAAAAGAAAAAAATTGAAAAAAAAAAAAGAATTTTCAAATTCGAAAAGAAATATATACATTGAAGATATTCTTTCCGGCTGGGACTCGAACCCCGGCCATTCGCTTGGAAAACCAACGGTCTAGCCATTAGCTATCGGAGTTCTGTCGGTCGGAGTCTTACTGCCTGACTGACAGACTGACTGAATGACTGACTGATACTGATTGACTGACTGACTCACTGACTGATCGAGACTGACTGACTGACCGAGACTGACTGACTGACTGCCTGACTGACTGAGACTGGACTGGACTGACTGACTGACTGACTGAGACTAAATGACTGACTGCTTGACTGACTGGCTGAATGACTAACTGACTGACTGAGACTGACTGACTGACTGCCTAACTGACTGAGTGACTGACTGACTGAGACTGACTGACTGAATGACTAACTGACTGACTGACTGATAGACTGACTGAATGACTGGCAGATACTGACTGACTGACTGATACTGACTGACTGACGGAGACTGAATGACTGACTGCCTAACTGACTGAGTGACTGAATGACTGACTGACTGATTGACTGCTTAAGTGACTGACTGACTGCTTGACTGACTGACTGGACTGACTGACTGACTGACTGAGACTGAATGACTAACTGACTGACTGACTGCTTGAGTGACTGACTGACTGAACTGACCGACTGACAGACTGACAGACTGACTGACTTCGCAAAAGGGAAAAATAAAAAAAAAGAATTATCAAATTAGAAAAAAATACATGCATTTAAGGTTTTCTTTCCGGCTGGGATTCGAACCCACGGCCACAAGCATGGTAGCCTAACGCTCTCGCCAATAGACAATCGGAATCTTTGTTGGTCGGTGTCTTAATTAATAAAAAATTTTCAAATTAGAAAAGATATATATACATTGAAGATATTCGTTCCGCCCGGGACACGATCCCAGCACCACGCGCTTGAAAGCCCAACGGTCTAGCCATTAGGCTTTCGGAGCGCTGTCGAATGAAGTCTTAAATATAATAAAAACAAAAAATGCACTTTGGTAATTATTGATTCAAACACTTTGAAATCTACAGGTCGAAAAATTAAACTGACTCAGAATTTTCTTCCCAACATAAATAATTAATATTTGCAAAAGAAAGAAATTGAAAAAAAAAAGAATTTTCAAATTAGAAAAGGAATATATACATTGAAGATATTCATTCCGGCTGGGACTCGAACCCAGGCCACTCGCTTAGAAGACCAACGGTCAAGCCATTACGCTATCGGAGTTCTGTCGGTCGGAGTCTTACTGCCTGACTGAGACTGCCTGACTGACAGACTGACTGACTGACTGATACTGACTGACTAACTGACTCACTGACTGACCGAGACTGACTGACTGCTGCCTGACTGACTGAGACTGGACTGGATTGACTGACTGACTGACTGACTGAGACTGACTGACTGCCTTTTTGACTGACTGACTGAATGACTAACTGACTGACTGAGACTGACTGACTGAATGTTTGACTGCCTGACTGAATGCTTGACTGACTAACGACTGACTGAACTGACTGGACAGGACTGACCGACTGACTGATTGACTGACTAACGACTGACTGAACTGACTGGACAGGACTGACCGACTGACTGACTGACAGACTGACTGCCTGACTGACTGACTGACTAAATGACTGACTGCTTGACTGACTGTCTGAATGACTAACTGACTGACTGAGACTGACTGACTGACTGACTGACCGATACTGACTGATTGACTGTCGGACTGACTGACTGACTTCGCAAAACGGAAAAATAAAAAAAAAAAGAATTATCAAATTGGAAAAAAATATTTGCTTTTAAGATTTCCTTTCCGGCTGGGCTTCGAACCCAGGGCTACACACATGGAAGCCCATCGCTCTCGCCAATAGACTATCGGATCTCTGTTAGTCGGTGTCTTGATTATAATAAAAACAAAAAAGGCACCTTGGTAATTATTGATCTAAAATCTTTGAAATCTACAGGTCTAATAATTACACTTACTCAGAATTTTCTTCCGTACATAAATAATCAATATTTGCAAAAGAAAGAAATTGAAAAAAAAAAAGAATTTTCAAATTAGAAAAGAAATATATACATTGAAGACATTCGTTCCGGCCGGAACTGGAACCCAGTACCACGCGCTTGGACGCCCAACGGTGTAGCCATTAGGCTATCGGAGCGCTGTCGATTGAAGTCTTAAATATAATAAAAACAAAAAATTCACCTTGGTAATTATTGATTCAAACACTTTGAAATCTACAGGTCGAATAAGTAAACTGACTCAGAATTTTCTTCCCTACATAAATAATCGATATTTGCAAAAGAAAGAAATTGAAAAAAAAAGAATTTTCAAATTACAAAATAAATATATACATTGAAGATATTCGTTCAGGCTGGGACTCGAATCCAGGACCACTCGCTTGGAAGCCCAACACTCTAGCCGTTATTATATCGGAGCTCTGTCGGTCGGAGTTTTAAATATGATAAAAACAAAAAATGCACCTTGGTAATGATTTATTTAAAAACTGTGAAATCTGCGGGTAAAAATTAAACTGACTCAGAATTTTCTTCCCTACATAAATAATCAATATTTGTAAAAGAAAGAAATTGAAAAAAAAAAAAGAATTTTCAAATTAGAATAGAAATATATACCTTGAAGATATTCGTTCCGGCTGGGACTCGAACCCATGCCACTCGCTTGGAAGACCAACGGTCTAGCTATTAGGCTATCGGAGTTCTGTCGGTCGAAATCTTACTGCCTGACTGAGACTGCCTGACTGACAGACTGATTGACTGACTGACTTATACTGACTGACTGACTGACTCACTGACTGACCGAGACCGACTGACTGACTGCCTGACTGACAGAGACTGGACTGGACTGACTGACTGACTGACTGAGACTGACTGACTGACAGTTTGACTGACTGACTGAGAGTTTGGCTGACTGACTGAATGACTAACTGACTGAATGACTAATTGACCGACTGCCTGACTGCCTGACTGACAGAGACTGGACTGGACTGACTGACTGACTGACTGAGACTGACTGACTGAGAGTTTGGCTGACTGACTGAATGACTAACTGACTTAATGACTAATTCACTGACTGACTGACTGCTTGACTGACTAACTGACTGACTGAACTCACTGGACAGGACTGACCGACTGACTGACTGACAGACTGACTGAATGAGGCTGACAGACTGACTGACAGACTGACTGAATGACTGACTGACTGGACTGGACTGACCGACTGACAGACTGACTGACTGACAGAGACTGGCTGATTGACTGTCGGACTGACTGACTGACTTCGCAAAAGGGAAAAATAAAAAAAAAGAATTATCAAATTAGAAAAAAATATATGCATTTAAGATTTCCTTTCCGGCTGGGATTCGAACCCAGGGCCACATGCATGGAAGCCCAACGCCCTCGCCAATAGATTATCGGATCTCTGTTGGTCAGTGTCTTAATTATAATAAAAACAAAAAATGAACCTTGCTAATTATTGATCTAAAATCTTTGAAATCTACAGGTCGAATGATTAAACTGACTCAGAATTTTCTTCCGTACATAAATAATAAATATTTGCAAAAGAAAGAAATTGAAAAAAAAAAGAATTTTCAAATTAGAAAAGAAATATAAACATTGAAGACATTCGTCACAGCCGGGACTCGAACCCAGTACCACGCGCTTGGAAGCCCACCGGTCTAGCCATTAGGCTGTTGGAGCTCTGTCGATCGAAGTCTTAAATATAATAAAAACAAAAAATGCATCTTGGTAATTATTGATTCAAACACTTTGAAATTTACAGGTCGAATAATTAAACTGACTCATAATTTTTCTCCCTATATAAATAATCAATATTCGCAAAACAGAAAAATTAAAAAAAAAAAAAGGAATTTCCAAATTAGAAACTAAAAAAACAAAATGAAGGTTTTCGTTCCAGCTGGGACTCGAACCTAGGGACACGCGCATGGAAGCCCAACGCTCTCGCCAATAGAATATCGGATCTCTCTTAGTCGGTGTCTTAATTATAATAAAAACAAAAAATGAACCTTGGTAATTATTGATCTAAAATCTTTGAAATCTAAGGGTCGAATAATTAAACTGACTCAGAATTTTCTTCCATACATAAATAATCGATATTTGCAATAGAAAGAAATTGAAAAAAAAAAAAATCCAAATTAGAAAAGAAATATATACATTGAAGATATTCGCTCCGGCCGGGACTCGAACCCATTACCACGCGCTTGGAAGCCCAACGGTCTAGCCATTAGGCTATCGGAGTTCTGTCGCTTGAAGTCTTAAATATAATAAAATAAAAAATGCACCTTGGTAATTATTGATTCAAACACTTTGAAATCTACAGATCGAATAAGTAAACTGACTCAGAATTTTCTTCCCTACATAAATAACCGATATTTGCAAAAGAAAGAAATTGAAAAAAAAAATTTTTCAAATTAGAAAATAAATATATACATTGAAGGTATTCGTTCCGGCCGGGACTCGAACCCAGGGCCACTCGCTTGACAGCCCAACGGTCTAGCCATTAGGCTATCGGAGCTCTGTCGCTTGAAGTCTTAAATATAATTTTAAAAAATGCACCTTGGTAATTATTATTCAAACATTTTAAATTTACAGGTCGAATAAGTAAACTGACTCAGAATTTTCTTCCCTACATAAATAATCGATATTTGCAAAAGAAAGAAATTGAAAAAAAAAAAAAAAGAATTTCCAAATTAGAAACTAAAAGAACACAATGAAGGTTTTTGTTCAAGCTGGGACTCGAACGCAGGACCACGCGCATGGAAGCCCAACGGTTTAGGCATTAGGCTATCGCCCAGCTAGCACACGAACATTCGGCCAACGTTAGCTTATTACGTTAGACTTATGTCGGCCTCTTACGTTAGAACATACGTTAAAGTGCACCGTCGGAAAACGGTTATCCAACGATTGTTTCCAACGTTATCTCAACATTTTTCCAGCGCTGTTCCTACGTAAAATGCAACGGTGAACCAACCAATTCCAAACGTTATTCCAATGTAAATTACAACAGTTAAACAACACTTCTTAACATTATCCCAATATACATTTCGACGCTTATCCAACAATTTTCCAACGTTAGCTGCAACGTTAGACTGATTATTTTCCGACGCTATTCTGATGAAAAATCAACATTTAAGTAACTATTTCCCAATGTTATTGAAATTTAATATGCGCAACCTTAATAGTGTGCTACCTCAGATTGCTTTCCAGCCTATTTCATTTGAATTTTTTATTATTTTCCCTCATCAAATCAATATACTTTACCAAATATATATCAAATCATTATTATTTTAGAAGCGTAGAAATAGAAATACTAAAAATTAAAAAAAATATGCTGAAGCATGGAAATTCTTATATGCTAAAATAAATTAAAATATAGTAGAGAAATAGTTGCATCATGTATAGCAGGGGCGGCATTTCAGCATTTCATTTGGGGGGTCGAGTTTCTTACCACAGTGCGGTAACAAACACACATTAGCTAACAGGAAGTGGTCATAAAATCGGTTTAATATGAATAAAAATTAGTGCTTAGAAGCAATTAAAATTTTGTTTCATTTTCTAATAAGTTATCATACAAAACATCTCGATACTGAAGTTTTTATACCTTTTGGAAAAGTTTTAATGCATGTTTTTTGGAATTCAGAAGAGCAGGGAATCGTCTTGCTATCAGTGCCCAGTGTCGTGCTGTTTTGCCAGTACAGCTAAATAGAAAAGGTTTTTTCTTTCTTTCTTTTTTTTTTCTTTTGCCCATTGTGCTTCGAAAATATTTCTCTAACCTAACAAAAAATTTTCTGAACCAGCTGAGCTGATTGGAATAGTTAAAAAATAATTAAAGCAACAAAGTTATGTATGAAAACACTTTTTATGTCTTGCTCTTCAAAATCACACAGGCAACTTCAAAAATTGCGAGGAGCTTAATTTTTTATCATTGAATAATCTAGTCTCGTCTGCGCTCTCAGCTTCAATGAGATGTCATCTACCACAATCTCTGTTATTCACTATTCCAGGCTGAAGAGTCCACAACAAGGACGGAACTGCAGTCTCTGGATGTCATAACCGGTCTTTCGGCCTGTAATTGTTCTTGTCTAGTGCTAAAAATTTTACTCATAATTGAAAAATTTTATTTTTCGTTTTCAAAAAATCCAATCCAGATAATATAGAGCCAACCATGCAGAAAAATAATTATCATCAAATCTTGTTTTAATTTTATTCGAAAAACAATCTATTACTTCAAACAAAATATTAAAATATCAGAGTTTGACTTCACATCATCATGTGGATTTTTCTTTTTTTAGCGCCTTTTTAAAATTGGCTCAGAGGAAGAATTTTTTTTTTGAAAACGTTTCACCATTGATTGAAATATGCATCTATGTAAAATCTATTTTCAATTTCAATTGCAGATTGAACTATGGTAGTATGAACGCACATGTCAATTGCAGATTGAACTGTTTAATGAACATTGAACTGTGGCTTGAATAGTCCGAAAATTAAGTGTGGCGGATTGAAGATGTTTTGATAGAGTAAAGCATTTTTAAAACACTTTCCGCAATAGAAACAAATTGAATAAAAATTCAAACAAAGTCATACATGCTGAAGGGCGTGAGATTTTTCACCATTGAAAGAATCGTTTTGCAATAATTCTCACAGTCGTCAAATCACTGCTTTGAAGTTACAGAGAAAGGGTTTTATGGTTTTAACTCTTGAAGACCATCTTGTGTCACTTCGAGATTGCATAACTATAGAGTCCCATAAAAGGTATTTGTTGATATGTTTTTTTTTATTCAATAAGCACATGCATTTTTAAGAAGTTTCTATGAAAGCAGATAATGCATTGAGCAGCTGAAACGTGTTTCTAGCAAAAGAAAGCGATGAAGACTAATTAAGTAAATATACACTTAAAAAATGAGCGTAAATATGAATGTAAAATATCAAGGAATTTTCTTGAGAAAACCATGCAGCCACACCACTTTGCACGAGCCTTTCATATTGGACATACCATCGTTACACTGGGCACACAAGTATGAAATATTTAGCCGTGAAAAGGCCGAAAAATACTTCGTGAATTTCTAAGTCATCATCCAAATAACGAAAAACACTTTTTCTAGTCTGGGAATATGTCGAGTTTCATCAAATAGTTACTGAGAACCAGCCAGATTTTTTTTAATGAACATTGATTTCCGACTTACATAAATTGAATTCACCCATTTTCTATCATTCTGCTTAGAAAATTTGGGGGTGCGACCGCCCCCTCTTGACCCCCCTATTTGCCGCCCCTGATGTATAGTACCTATAATTTATGTGACTTTTTGCCCTTTGTGACATCATAACCTTTATTGCTACCTCTGATTGCTCTCAAACCTGTTTCATTTAAAGTTTTTACTATTTTCACTCATTACATCAATATATTGTTTCAAAGAGTAAAAATGCTAAAAAAAAAAAAAATGCAATTTATCATTTCCCTATCATTTACAAACGTTTCAATAAAATATGAACAAAAATTAAGATATTTATAATTCTTACCTTTTATTTTTCTGAATAATTACTCGAAAATTATCTTCATAAGCATACATTAGTTTCTTTTTTCTTTTTCAGGAAATATTAATTACCAGCAAGGTTATTCTTAAGACAGAATAAAATCTTTGACTTTAAAATTCTGCCATGAAAAATAACCTAGCTTGTTTGAAGGTTCAATTTTGCTTTGACCTGAAATAAGAATAAAAATTAAAAAAAAAAAAAAAACATACGCATACACATTCAGTTAGTAAATCTTCATAACAATTAAAATGACGTAGGTTAAACTTGAATATCATGAAAAGTACTTATTTTATTGTTTTGCCGAACTATATTATACTCTCCCATTTCATTCAAAAGTGCATGTTCATTGATTTTTTTTTTTTTTTCATTTTATTATTATGGAAGGAATTTTAATGTATTTTATCCATCAACGAGAAAAGTTCATTCAAAGACACAATTTTATTTCTATGGTAAATTGCACGTGTAATTTGTATGACTAGCAAACTGTTTTTAAATATTGTGCGTTTAAAATTACCATCAAGGCTAAGCAAAGGAACAACACGAAATTCTGAAACAAATTCAAAGCATTCACAAAATTCTCTAGAAAACTAGTTAAAGCATCTATCAAAAAAAAAAAAAAAAACACAATCAGTTCGAATGTGCAAAAATTTTAAGAATTTCAATTCATCGGAGACCCCCCAAATCGGGAGTCCCCCCCCCCGTTAAAAAGAGGGAAAATTTATTGAAAGAAAGAAAAACAGTTGGAAAAATGAATTGATTTACTTTGGAAGACTTGAACTTGCGAGGATTGAACATTCGCAGTGAGCAAGTACGATACGTGTGAATGTATGTGACCCTGGAATGAAAAGAAAATGGCTATGCGCACTCCTCCCTCACCCCTTTCAAATCCTGGGTCTCAACAAGACTGCAGAGGCGGGGGGGGGCTTATGGGACGCATTTACGCACGCTTCGCAGAACGCGCAAATCAGCAACGAGCATGCAATGAATGGGCATAAATGTGAAACAGGTTTGAAGGTTAGAAATAAGTTGGGAATGCGTTTAGTCGGATATAGGTTGGTTTTAAACCATCCTCCGATGCTTTGAATGATCGAATGAGCGTATGAAAAAAACCAATATCTAACCAAAACATATTTCCAACCATTGCGATGCATTTTCAACCTTTCTCCAACGTAAATCCGATGGTTTGTGCTACATGGGCGGAGCTCTGTCGATTTCTGTCTTAATTATAATAAAAACAAAAAATGCATCTTGGTAGTTATTGATCTAAAATCTTTGAAATGTGCAGGTCGAATAATTAAACTGACTCAGATTTTTCTTCCGTACATAAATAATCGATATTTGCAAAAGAACGAAATAGAAAAAAAAAAAGAATTTTAAAATTAGAAAAGAAATATATATATACACTGAAGATATTCGTTCCGAATGGGACTCGAACCCAGGTCACTCGCTTGGGAGACCAACGGTCTAGCCATTAGGCTATGGGAGTTCTGTCGGTCGGAGTCTTACAGCCTGATTGAGTCTGCCTGACTGACAGACTGACTGACTGACTGATTGATACTGACTGACTGACTGTTACTGACTGACTGACCGAGACTGACTGACTGACTGCCTGACTGACTGAGACTGGACTGGGCTGACTGACTGACTGAATGACTGACTGAGAGTAAATGACAGACTGCTTGATTGACTGATTGAATGACTAAATGACTGACTGACTGCTTGACTCCGTGACTGACTAACTGACTGGACGGGACTGACCGACTGATAGACTGACTGAATGCGATTGACTGACTGACTGAGACAGACTGACTGACAGTTTCACTGACTGACTGAATGACTAACTGACTGACTGAGACTGACTGCTTGACTGCCTTACTGACTGCTTGACTGACTAACTGACTGACTGAACTGACTGGACAGGACTGACCGACTGACTGTCTGACAGACTGACTGAATGAGGCTGACTGACTGACTGACTGAGTGACTGACTGACTGAGACTAAATGACTGACTGCTTGACTGACTAGCTGACTGACAGAGACTGACTGACTGACTGCCTAACTGACTGAGTGACTGACTGACTGGACTGACTGACTGAGACTGAATGACTGACTGCTTGACTGACTGACTAAGACTGAATGACTGACTGCTTGACTGACTGACTGAATGACTAACTGACTGACTGACTTCTTGAGTGACTGACTGCTTGACTGACTGACTGGACTGGACTGACCGACTGACAGACTGACTGACTGACCGATACTGACTGATTGACTGTTGGACTGATTGATTGACTTCGCAAAAGGGAAAAATAAAAAAAAAGAATTATCAAATTAGAAAAAAAATATATGCATTTAAGATTTCCTTTCCGGCTGCGATTCGAACCCAGGGCCACACGCATGGAAGCCCAACGCTCTCGACATTAGACTATCGGATCTCTGTTGGTCGGAGTCTTAATTATAATAAAAACAAAAAATGCACCTTGGTAATTATTGATCTAAAATCTTTGAAATCTACAGGTCGAATAATTAAACTGACTCAGAATTTTCATCCGTACATAAATAATCGATATTTGCAAAAGAAAGAAATTGAAAAAAAAAAAAGAATTTTCAAATTAGAAAAGAAATAAACACATTGAAGATATTCGTTCGGCTGGGCCTCGTACCTAGGGCCATTCGCTTCGAATCCCAACAGTCTAACCATTAGGCTATCGGAGCTCTGTCATTTGGAATCTTAAATAAAATAAAAACAAAAAATGCACTTTATTAATTATTGATTCAAACTCTTTGAAATCTACAGGTCGATTAAAAAACCTGGCGCAGAATTTTTCTCCCTTCATAAATAATCAATATTCGCAAAAAGGGAGAGTTAAAAAAAAAAGAATTTCCAAATTAGAAACTAAAAAACACTTTGAAGATTTTTCGTTCAAGCTGGGCCTCGAACCCAGGGCCACGCGCATGGAATCCCAACGGTCTAGCCATTAGGCTATCGGAGCTCTGTCGATTGATGTCTTAATTATAATAAAAGCAAAAAATGCATCTTGGTAATTATTGATCTAAAGTCTTTGATATCTACCGGTCGAATAATTAAACTGACTCGGGTTTTCTTCCGCACATAAAAAATCGATATTTGCAAAAGAAAGAAATTAAAAAAAAAAAAAAAAAAGAATTTTCAAATTAGAAAAGAAATATATACATTGAAGATATTCGTTCCGACCGGGACTCGAACCCAGTACCACGCGCTTGGAAGCCCAACGGTCTAGCTATTAGGCTATCGGAGCTCTATCAATAAGAGTCTTAAATATAATAAAAACAGAAAATGCACCTATGTAATTATTGATTCAAACACTTTGAAATCTACAGGTCGAATAAATAAACTGACTCAGAATTTTCCTCCCTACATAAATAATCAATATTCGCAAAAGAGAAAAATTAAAAATAAAAAAAAAAGGAATTTCCAAATTAGAAATTAAAAAAACAGAATGAAGATTTTCGTTCAAGCTGGGACTCGAACCCAGGGCCACGCGTTTGGAAGCCCAACGCTCTAGCCATTAGTCTATCGGAGCTCTGTCGGTCGGAGTCTTACTGCCTGACTGATACTGACCGACTGACTGACCGAGACTGACTGACTGACTGCTTGACTGAGTGACTGACTGACTGAGACTGACTTCTTGACTACCTGACTGACTGCTTGACTGACTGACTGACTTCTTGACTGACTGGACTGAACTGTCTGACTGAGACTAAATGACAGACTGCTTGACTCACTGACTGACCGAGGCTGACTGACTGAGACTGACTGGACTGGACTGGACTGACTGACTGTTTGACTGACTGGACTGGACTGACCGACTGAATGAGACTGACTGACTGAATGAGACTGATTGACTGACCGACTAACTGATTGACTGACTGACTGAGACTGAATGAATGATTAACTGACTGACTGACTGCTTGACTGACTGGACTGGACTGACAGACTGACTGACTGACTTCGCAAAAGGGAAAAGTTAAAAAAAAATAATTATCAAATTAGAAAAAAAATACGCATTTAAGATTTTCTTTCCGGCTGGGACTCGAACCCAGGGCCACTCGCATGGAAGCCCAACGCTCTCGCGAATAGACTATCGGATCTCTGTCAGTCGGTGTCTTAATTTTAATAAAAACAAAAAATGCACCTTGGTAATTATTGATATAAACACTTCGAAATCTACAGGTCGAATAATTAAACTGACTCAGAATTTTCTTCCCTACATAAATAATCGATATTTGCAAAAGAAAGAAATTGAAAAAAAAAATTAATTAAAATTAGAAAAGAAATATATGCATTGAAGCTATTCGTTCCGGCTGGGACTCGAATCCAGGGCCACTCGCTTAGAAGCCTAACGCTATAGCCATTAGTCTATCGAAGCTCTGTCGGTCGGAGTCTTACTGCCTGACTGAGACTAAATGATTGACTAACTGACTGACTGACGGACTGGACTGACCGACTTCGCAAAAGAGAAAATTTAAAAAAAAGAATTATCAAATTTGAAAAAAAAAAATATGCATTGAAGATTTTCTTTCCGGCTGGCACTCGAACCCAGGGCCACTCGCATGGAAGCCCAACGCTTTTGCCAATAGGCTATCGGATCTCTGTTGGTCGGTGTCTTAATTATATTAGTAAGGATTTTTTTTTCATTTGTACACTTTTTTCATACAGTTCCTTCAAAAAAGTATAAGCAGTGCTTGACTGTATTTACATGCTGACTATCAGAAATCAAGGAAAATTTCTACTAGATAAAATTTAATTTTGATATGGAGAATTTAATAAATATATTTTTCGAAATTTAGCAGTTATTTTCTCCTTATTTGAATCACTATACATATATTGAAGTTTTTTTCAATTATTGTGTTTGAATTTTCCTTAGAAAACATAGAAAAAAACTGATAATCATTTTAATTAAAACAATAGTAATGAATTTAAAAATATTGCATGTAGGTATACACTAAATTAATATAATTTATTATTTTTATAAATGCACTGCCAAACCTCTTTTATAAAAAAAATAAAAGGAACCGTGCAATGGTGATTATTTTGGGTTAAACAGATTTCATCTACTCCCAATAAATTGCCAAAAAGTGAATTACTCTTGCAAGACCAAACATGTATTTCATGTGCTGCAATGTTTTGCATTTAGGTTCGACGAGTCATTTGCTTGATAACTACCAATATTAAAACAAATTATTGAATTTTCTCTGCTATCCAAATTTGAGTAGAATTTTGTGTCATAAAAATATAGATTGTATCTTAATCTACTTTTGTAGATTCTCGAATTTTGTATCTTAACCCTTTTTTGTTTATTTCCTTGCATTTGTAACCTTTGAACCATATTCCCAGTTACTGTATTAGTATTTTCCATTTCATATTAATTTCCTGTATAACAATACTTATTATTGAAAAGCTGTTGTATTTCATTATTTTTTTTTCTTTACCAATATTTAAATTTGGTGCTATTATCTTAATCTAAAAACTAGTCTTGCATAATATAGACAAATGTATGAACGGCGTTCGCAGAAAATGTTTGGCTCTAGAGAATTTTTTTTCAAATTGCTAGCATTAATATATATATATATATATATATTAAGGGAATTTTTTTAAAAATCCTAATTTATTTCTTAAAGTCTTTTTCCAAAAGCCTTTTAAAGTTCATGTGTGAAAAAAATAATGGTTTTGGCAGTTTTCTTCAGTTGGTGAAAAATAAGCACAAAATTTAGTATTGCAAAATTAAATAAAGATTTAAAGCTTGCCTTTTTTTTTTGCCTCTTTCATATTTGAATATAGATTTACTTCTGTATTCAAGGACATGGGCGCCATATGCAAAATTGTAGGGGGAGCTTAGATATTTTCTGCATGGTTTAGCAGGATATTTTCCCCATAGACTCCGATTTCAGTACAGATTAGAGTTATAAAAGTTTGACATTTTTGATAAATTATTCATTAATGGCTGGAAAAGAAATGTTATTATATTTTTGCAAAGAAAAAGTACTAAAAGCAAGGAAGTTCTAATCTCTAGAGGGGGGGGGCTTCTGCCTCCCTTGCCCCCTTATATGGGCGCCTTTGTTCAAGGGTGAGTAAGGCAAAATAATTATTTGCAAAAAATTCTTCAGCCAGGATTTGTGTTCAAATAAAGCTTTCCATTTTATCTAAGTCTGCTAAAAATCTTGTGTATCTCAAAGATGAGTCTATGAAATATCAACAAAATGGTAGTACAATTATTGTTGTATCTTCTGCTCAATAATATAGCACAGCAGGCCCTGCATATTGAATTACTAAACCATAAAGGGCCTTCACGAAGTACTTCATATTTGTCTTTCGAGTGGGAGAAAACTGGGGCAATTATCACACTAAAATTGTCTTTTCATTTATCACGGAACACCTAATCTCTGTTCTCAATGCATGGCATGGCACCTTGAAGTCCTGCGCACCTATACCGTTTGCACAGTTCATGAGTTTTAGATATCAGTGTGTTTCCCCTGACAAATTAAATTTCAGGGATAACCTTTCTCATGCAGCAGCTGATGCAGTACTGGACCTTGTCATCTCTGTCTAGAATCTTTTTGGATAATATTTTACAGTTGAAAAATCAAAATACTGAAACACTTAATTTCTCATTTAAATTTAGCAGTTATAGAAAGTAGAATTTTGAAATAAAATTTATGAAACCGAAGTCTCTTCATCCCAAGTTTTCAATAATTGTGTAATAATACTATGGGCGCTGACTAAGTTTTTGAAATATTTATTGCAAATGCAAAAATTTATTCCCTTTTAAGATAGACAAATGTTGTTCAGGATATCTCAAGTTCTCAAAGAAGAAAAAAAAATTGAGAAAAAGAAAGTTTCAAAAAGTTTATTTTATTTTCCCTCTCCACCCCTTTATATTTTATCAAGGCATTCAAATAATTAGTTGTTTACATATATTTCTTTTATCTATTCAGGATTGGTGAAAGGCACAGAAAAGTTAAGTGATGCAACTTCCGGATCTTCATGAATATGATCAAATTTTTCTGTTGTAATGTATGTTTTAGTAATAAATTTTTTCTCACATAAATTGGTGTGCTTACTTTCTTTCTTTTTTCTATGTGTTCAACATGTTTCATTTAAGCTTGCAAATTAAAATCCATGTGTGTATAAGAATGCAAAACTTGAAACAAAAGCTTTAAATAGGAATCATATTTATATAATATGATATTCAAATATTTTTTTTAATATTTTGCCGGCTTAATGCAGCGTGAAAATAAATTCATAATTGATCATAGTTTGTTGTATAATTAAAAAGAAATCTTCAGGTGTTCTCAGAACAAAGAAGAAAAAGAAATCAATGCAAATTATTAACTTGAATTGATGTGCATTGTCAAATCCTGATATTGAGGATGAATAATAATTAATTAGTAAATGAGTTAGTATTTGATAAATTAGTTTTTGTGATAATGAATAATTGGGATTTGTTTATTAAGCTTCAAGATAATTGAATACGTAAAGTTTGGAAGTAGAAAATAGCTAGCAGTTATTATTTAAACAATATTTTTATGTAAAACATTTTATTATTTTTAAAAATTGCTGTATGCAGCAATAATAGAGTCATTATTGATAGTGTATACTAAAAATGGTGTCATATATGATATTACTTTCAGGTATTTCCAAAAGGAGCAAAAAATCTGTGCATTTTAACTTAGTAAACTTTGTAAAGAAATAAAATTAAGAGAAAATTAGAAAACTAATCAAACAATATAAAATACTTACACACACACAAAAAAAAGGTAAGTAATTGTTTTACATGTAGGCTTTTTTTACAGGGATTGCTACTTACTAAGCTTCAAGGTAATAATCTTAGAAACATAGATTCAATGCAAAAAGTATAAATAAATTGCTTTAAGTGTGACTGCAAAAGATTTGAAAATATTAAAATGCATGAAGACTGCTGTATCTTAAAGTGCAGCTTAAATTGAATGCATTCTTGAAAGTCATACACTCAGCAGGATGGCAGAACCAGAATTGGTTCAAAAGAACAAATTTTTTTCTTTTTTTAATTTTCGATTTTTCCTTTCAAATTAGTTTCAAAAAAAAAAAAAAAAAACTTTTGGTATGTTTTTTTTTCTTTTTCAAATGAGAATGATTTAAAAATATGATGTTTTAGAGAAATTTCAAACAAGTATGTTTTACAGTTCAATAAATTATAGACTGGTATATATTCAACAAAGATTAAGAAAGTCTTGCTCATTTAAAGTTATATATATATATATATATATATATATATATATATATATATATCGCGTACGTGGAACACTTGATATAGTCCAATTAACATCCTGAAAAAGGTCAATATATGAACGGCTATAGTTCGTAGGACATTATTCGGACATTTGAATTAGTCCGATTAACGTCCAGAGGATCGACCACAAAAGGCATGATCCTAGACATCGCCGAAAAATGATTGACTGACATCATTTGGACAACCTGGGGATAAAGTTTTTTTTACGTCCTGAGGACCACGCCGGACATCATAGGGACGAACTGGGGAAGAACACTTCGCGGACATTGAACGGTCCCTGGGATGCCCGTCGATGAGCACGGGATGAAAATCAAACGTCCGAGGATAACTTAATGTTTTGAGTTAGTCCTGAAATGACGACAGTAGGACGTCCTAAGGACAAAGTTGTGCTGTCTGGGAAGTGGTGTAACAGGCCAATGCAATCAGTCAGACTCGAACCCGCGACCTTCCGGTTTCAGGCCCATGGCCTTACCGGTTGAGCTTTCCCGGCTTCGTCAGACGTCGTATTAAAAACTCCATATACAAAAAGTGCACATTCCATAGTACTGAGTTACTTTTAATTAAATCTGCATCTAGAATGATTAGGTAGAATCGGAGTTTAATACCTCATCCAAGTCGATGTTTCCGGTTGAAGAAAAGAATTAAGGACAAAATTTGATTGACAAAAAATAGAAGTTTAAATTTCTTTTCTTGCGAGCCGGCTAATAAACGATGCATGAAGCCATTGCACTCAGACGGGATCGAAACGGAGACCTTTCGGTTACACGTCCGGTGCCTTACCGGTTGAGCCATCATGTCTTCATCAGGTGCCGTATTATAAATGTACATTTTATAGCATTGCTTTAATTATAATAAAATCTGTATTTAGAATAATTAAGTAGAATCAGAGTTAAATACCTCATCCAGATTGATGTTTCCCATTGAAGAAAAAAAATAAATAAAAAAAAACGTGATAGCTAAAACAATAAACTTCTTTTCTAGTGAGTCGGCTAATAATTGGAGTTAACGGACAATGCAATCAGCCGGTATCGAACTCGCGACCTTCTGGTACAGCCCGGTGCCATACAGTTTACGCCATCGCGGCCTTGTCACGCGATGGATTAAAAATTCGCACAAAAAATGCACCTTGCTTGTCACTCTTTTAATTTTAATAAAAATCCGCATAAAAAATAATGAGTTGGAACCATAGTTTAATACTTCATCCAAAGCGATGGTTCCGTTTGAAGAAAAAATTTCACTGATAAAAAAATCAATTTCTTTTCTAATGAGCCGGCTAATAAAAGATGTAAGAAGCCAATGCACTCTGGCGGGATCGAACCCGAGACCTTTCGGTTACTCGCCCGGCGCCTTACCGGTTAAGCCATTCCGGCTTCGTCAGGGACCGTATTAAAACTTATAAATACAAAAAAATGGTTACATTTTCGTTTCCTTGTTGTAAATGTGTATTTTATTAACTTCTGCACAACTACTTTTACGATTACTCTTCAACATTATTACATCGCTAATTACGAAGAAGTGTGCCGCCATACTGTTAGGAACTGAAGTGAAGAGAATTCCCAGTTAATGATAATTGTGATGCACGATAAATCGTCAGAACACTGTAAAGTTAAATTGAATTTAGTCGGGGTTTGAAAAAGGTGCTGTATTGCATAGATACTTTGGCTCTGTAGTTTTCTTGTAGTTTTTGTGATATAAGTGTCTCTTTATGAAGATAAGGTGATCTTATTGGATTCTAGCGCCCTATATTGATTAATGCAATTCTGACAAAGTAATTAATAGTTGGAATTTGAGTCTGTATTCAACAATACGAAGACATGAAATTTTATACATAAAAAGCGTTTGAAGTTAAACTCTTCAAGCAATTTGCTTTAAGGAAAATAAGTTTGCTGTGCTCTCCAGTGGTTAATATTAGGACAAAAAAATTCTGTCATTATTTTCCAAAGAAGATAAAGTACTTTAAAGGCCTAGAAGCGAAAGAAAAAAAAAATAAATCTTGTATTATAGCACTCTTCTTCTAACCAGGAAACATCACGACTTCAGTAATCATGAAAAAAGTTAAAAATGGTCCAGTCGAAAGAGTATCTTTAGAAAAAAATTTGACCCAAATATTGTGTGCCCTCGTCCTTTTGTTTTTGAGATATGGGGGGTCAAAGTCTGTCGAAATCTTACGAAAATTCGCCAAATTTAAAGACTTGGCAAGAAATGGAAAATACCACGTGATTTCATCGCCTGCGTCTAGCAAGACTCTCATTTCCATTCCTGGTCATCTGCAAAGCGCGTAAACGATGTTTCGAATTAACACTTTACTTGTGTAGGTAAAATTAAAATGTAACTAATTTAACTTTGTAATCGTGATAATAATGCATTTCAGAATTTAAGTGCGTTTCAAGTGTGTTTTACTTAACTAATTTAAGTTTGTACTCTTGTAATGAAATGTGTTGTAAGTAATTAATAATTACGTACGAGAATTAATATGAATAAGTAAAAAAAAACATGCTTATTAAAGCTTACATATTGAAAATAAAATGGATAGTTTTTGATGTTGAAAGAACATGATCATGGATTGTAGTATCCCAGCTCTTATTTATTTTTTCAAAATTATTATCATTCATGAAGTTTTATTGTCTGACCACTGCTAACGAAAATGTTTAATTTTTAATTTAAAATCGAAAAAAATAATAATTAAAAAAAAGAAAACGACGGATAGTAATAGTCAAAAATTTGCACAGCAAAACTAACGATGCCAGAAATTACTTTATAACAGATTCTTATCAAAAATTTTATAGTCGACGTTCATTACAACAACCCCTGTAGTTCGAAAAAGTCTGTCACTGCAATTGAAAGTCGCTATAACGTAAATGCACATCATATTGCATGTTATTTAGTCATTTTTAAAAATACTGAAGTCACTTTTACCAATTATGTTTCACGTTAAAAGGGAATTCAAATACGAGCAAAATAAAAATTAATACAGTTTTTTTTTATTTGACTTGTTAGAGGGTTTACACATAACTTGAAAACGATACACATAACGAAAAACACACTGGAAATAACTGGCAGAAATCGTTTTTTTTTAATTTGAGAACATGGTTTGAAATCTTTAAAAATGTCGTTTTCTTCGTATTTAGATACTGTTGAAGACTTTAGATTTACGACTTTTCCAAAAAAAAAAAAAAAAAAAGAAAAGACTTTAAAGTGTGTTTACCGTTTCTCTACGATTATCATATTTTTTTTAAAACAGTTTCATCATCGAATAAACTCTTTCAGTGGAAATATTTCACCCGCAGAAGCATAAAAGTTTTAAACATCACTTTTTTAACAGACAGTCTTAAGAATAATGAAAAAATTCCATGGTTTTTACAATAAAATAAAACAAATATTTCGGGCTCTGGCGTTTTCCCCTATACAGTTGCACGTTAATATCCCGGAACACAAGCCCCTAAAAATTTCAATGCGCAGTCTGTGCCACGACACCCCGCGCCATGGTAGTCACCCCGAGTAAAGAATTAATGCGATATTTCTCACGCGCTTTGGTGGTGACCAAATATGGAAGTGAAATGTCTTGTCAGATGCAGATGTTGAATTCGCGCCGTACCTTCCATTTCTGAACAAAACTCGCTAAATTTGGCGACTTTACTAAAAATTTCGGCAATTTTTAAGACATCATATTTCGATAACGTGGTCACGAGGGCACGTAGTTTGAGTGCCATAAGCATGTTTTCCAATGCTCTTTCGAATGCCACCAATTTGGAAATCTTTTGAATTTCCTTGATCGTGATGTTTCCTGGTAAGCTTCCCTGAGTGATATTCCTGTTTTGCCTTTAAATCAGGGGGATTGCGTTACTTAAACCTCAACAATTTCCTTTGTCTCGACGAAAAAAATAAGCTTTTTTGCTGGTAAATGAAATATAATTCAGGCTCTTATGATACAAACTAGAATTAAATCTTAATTATTTATAAGCAAAAAACATTAATTGTGTAACGGCTCAAATGAGTATCAGACGCATTTGATACTACTGAAGTAGAAAAATGCGAATTAGTATAGACACAAAACTTTCTTTTTTTTTTTTTTAAAAGAATAGACGAATATTATGCAGTTATTAATATTAATTTGTTGAGAAATTTTGGAAAAGGATTCATTCAAAATTATCATTTCTGTTTTATAGCAAACATTCTTCCGCAAAAAAAATACTGCCTCGATCTATGTCTTACAAACGGGGATTACAATTTATCTCGACAGTCTTCAAGATAACAAAAAAGACTTGTGCGTCACTTACCTTTTACTCATCAGGGGATGAGGGAAAGCAATCGTCCTTTCCCTCGCCCCAGTGCTTGGGTTCCTCTAGATTTTATTTCAAAAGAAAATACATATTTAGCACATATTTAAGCAGAAAACAATAATACAATAAATTCCTTGGACCTTGGTCACTATTTTAAGCATTACAATTTTTGATTTCTTGACACCAAATTCTTGAACTTATTTTAAAACAGCAGTTCCTTTTCATACACAGTAGCTTTTGCGCTCAGCGTTTACTCTAAGCTAACAGGAAGACGCTTGAAAAGACATCAGTGAATATTTCATAATCAGTCTGAAGGGCCTTTGCAGAACATGGATACAAGTTTTGTGGGGCTCTTTGGATGTCTTCTTTCCATCAGCAAAAATAAAAGAAACGGCGGGTGTGCCCCGGCACAATATGTTTCAAACCACGACTAAGCGATCACTGCTGGTCTTCATAGTTGAATGTCAATCTTTCGACGGACCAGAGGCAGGGATGTTACATGCAACTGGTTACAGTGCAGCCGAAAAACGTTTTCAAGGTGAGACTCTTTCATCATCATCAGTCACTAAAGAAGAAAACAAACCATTAATACAACGAAAAACAAAAGAAAACTTTGAATACTATTTTAAGCATGCATTATACACCTAGTACAATTTTTTAATAGTAGTCGTCTTCCTTACCACGGTGGCAGACTATTTTTTAGCGCTCTGCGACGCGGCTTAAAAACTCGAAAAGGGTCTGCAAGATAAACCGACATTAGATCAATAAAATCAATTAAATTTAGTATTTTCCCGTCTTTCAACTCAAATATAATTGAGGTCTTCCAACAACAAGCATCAAGTTACATGAGCTTCACTAAACGTCAATAGAAAAATCGGTACTTTGTAAGCAGCTGGATATCTCAACAACGTCCTGGTAAACGCATCTAGATTTCGTTGCGAGTTCTGCAGTAAGGCCAAGTATCTGGATCAGGAGTAACATAACTAATTTTAAAAAGACATATGGATGAACACCCGCTTCTTAAAGACTGCTTAAATTTCTCCGCTGACAATAGTAACTAACTAGGCGTGTGTGTGCGTGTAGGCGTGTGTGTATGTTTGCAGTCATATATGTATGTGTATAGACGTGTTTAGGCATGTGTGTTTGTAGTGTGTGTGCTGGCGTGTGTGTGTGCTGGCGTGTATGTGTGCAGGCGTGTGTGCGAGTGTGTGAAGATGTGTGGTGAGCAGGCGTGCGTGTATGCAGATGTGTTTGCGGATTTGTGATGGTGTTTTGTGAGTGTGTGACGACCAGGCGTGCATGTATGCAGGCATGTGTGCGCATTTGTGTAGGTGTTTGTATGTGTGAAGATGTTTTTGTGTAGACGTGTGTTGGCGTGTTTGCAAATGTGTGTAGGCGTGCCTGACATTTAACGTTTCGTTTTTTTTAATGAACTTTTAAACAAAACCAGGTATTAAACAAGACAAGACAAGAAAAAAGAGAAAGATAAATCACCAAAAAATTAAAATTAACTTATAAAACGTAAAATAATCCACAATTTAAGAAAAAAAGTAATTAAATAAAAAGTGAAAAGCTAGATTAAAATAGCCCGCAAGCTGTAAAACATTTAAAGAAACCTTCATGAAAATGAGATAAATAAATACCTTTGTGCTGAACAGTAACGAAAGACAAAACAACGTAAGCAGAAGAACAAACTTGCAAATTGCAGCAGACACGTGTTTCGGCGTTACAGGGAACGACTTTTTCATTGCAAAAAAATAATGAGCTTATGGATGAAAAGACATCCGAAAAAAAGCTTTTTTCGTTGTTGAATTAAAGATATATTTTTAAAAAATGCTACTTTTTTAATAAAATTGTTAAAAAAAACATATCAAGTCAAATTTTTTTGGGGGGGGGGGGAAAACCTACAAAATAGTATATTAAATTTTTCTATATGGAAAAGAATATAGAATAATTAAAATTAAAAAAAAAACTTTCCTTCCAGAACCCATTTAGCATAAGAATTTTAAGAAGAATAGAAGTAATGTAATTATTCCTATGTAACTAACTGAGATATTTATGCAAAAAAGATGAAACCATTTGACATTCATTCATAGGGAGCTTTTCTCTAATCAAGAACATAGGTTTTAATGAATGAAAACAGCATTTGAACAATAAAAAATAAAGATATTTACTTAAGTACACAAGTTAACTCTATTTCAAATGATTTCAGTATGTAACGAAAAAAATCTTAGATTGCTTTTGTAACAAACAACTTTGAAATGAAAGGAAAAAAAAGAAAAAAAAGCAATTAGGTAATTTCAAAGTATATAAAAGAAGAATACAACTTGGTTATAAAATAAAAGTATCATTTAAGACTGAAGAAAAGAAAACCTTTATGATCTGTGGTGACTGCAAAATAGTATAACGGCAAAAAAAAAGTTTTTTTGATTGAAAGTTCAATTTTAGCAATTAAATTAAAAACACGAAGCAATAACTTTTAAGCTTTTGTAGTATTAATTCAAAAACCAAAGATTTCTTCTTGAAATTGCGATTACAGTATGCTAATTACTTCGAGACAATGGAATAAAGGCAAAGGAGCTAAGGCATTATTGAAGGCTTCCTCTTTTCATGTAGGGTTGTTTATTTTACGTAGAATTGAAAGCGTGAAAGGAAATTTTAAGCTAGGTAAAATAAACAACCTAACAGACACAGAAGCGATCTTAGGAAGTTCATCCTGTGATTAATAAGTAAGATTCAATATTTTGACGTTGAGGAAAAAAGGTGCGCAAATATGCGGCAGTGTATAATTGCACCTCATTAATTTTACTTTTTTTTTAAAACAGATAATTGGTGGGAAATGCATAGGGAATTAGAGAACTTAATTTTGTAAAGCAAAAAACAAACATTTTTTTCTTGATAAAATCAATTTTCCCTGATTTTTGTGTTATTTTTTCAAAATTCCCTGATATTTCCCTGACTTTTCCCTGATTAATAAAGTTCCCTGATTTTTCCCCTGATCTCCCTGATCTGTCGCCACCCTGTAAGTACACTGCTTGACAATTGCTAAAGAACAAGTGATTTATGCAAACTTCTACCTCAGACAGCTGGCCAATGGAAATAAATTCAATCTCAGATGGCGTGGTAGATCAAGACTCGTTATATGTATAAAAGACAGTGCATACAAGCTCAAGGTTAATGCCAAAATTCACGCTGTTTTGTGTTTAACAAAAATAGCGCTGGATGTTGAAAAAGTTTTTTTCTCTGAAATTCTCCTTGGTTTTTGAAATATTTAAGAGCAAAATGTCAGCAAGATATAATTTCATACCTATGATCGTGGACGAGTGGTTAGACGACTGGAAGCAGGTCTAAGTGTCCACCACTGTAGCTGCTGCAATGGGTGTATCAAAAAAGTGTCATCTCGCGATTAAAGAAGGCCGCTGAAGGTAGAAATGCTTTACAAAAGCATGCCGGGGGTCTTGGTAGGAGCACCACACCTTCAGAAGATTACTATGTAGCCCTAATAGGAAAAAAGGAACAGAAATTTCACTCCTTGACAGAAAGCTTCAAATCTTGCAACCGCTACCGGTACGCATGTTTCTGCAAGAACCATCTCACGGCGAGTAAGTAATGTCGGTTTACATGCACGCATCCAAGTTCAACCACGCCATCGTCAAGAGAGATTACGGCTGGTGTAAGGAACATGTTGGTGGGATCGTCAAAATTGGTCTAGAGTGATTTTCTCTGACGAATCTCGTTTCAGTGTGACAAGTGATTCTGGTCAGTAACTACTGTGGAGAGAGCGTGGAACACGTTATGCACGAAAATTTTTTTCTGAACGGTATCGGTACGGCCCAGGCATGATGGTCTGGGCAGGCATAAAGCACAATAGGCAGAACACCGCGTCACATTTTTGAACAAGGATGCGTTACATCGCAAAGGTATTGCAGAAAAGTTATACTGGATCATGTTTGTCTTTTCAGAGGGGTTGTAGATCCACGCTTTCCCTTTGTGGACGACAATGCACTGCCAAACAGGAGCATTGAAGTATCAGACACACTGCCAAGTGAAAACATTCTCCGTATCATGTCGCCTGCTTACTTTCCCGATTTAAATCCAACTGAACATGCCTGGGATGCTCTTGGCAGACGTGTTGCGCAAAGAACAGCCCCTCACAGAACAGTACAAATACTCAAATCCGCCTCGAGAGAGAAGTGAGAAAATATCCCCAACCACTCCTCGGTAGTTTAGTGTGGAGTATGGGAAACATATGCAAAATGTGTATTAGTGTCCGTGGTAATCACACATCATACTAAGGACTCATGTC